>NC_069003.1:23587571-23588619 GCF_001194135.2 Octopus bimaculoides
AAAGCAGCGGACTCGCGGTCATAGGATCGCGGTTTCGATTCCCAGACCGGGCGTTGTGAGTGTTTATTGAGCGAAAACACCTAAAGCTCCACGAGGATCCAGCAGGGGATGGTGGCGAACCCTGCTGTACTCTTCCACCACAACTTTCTCTCACTCTTACTTCCTGTTTCTGTTGTGCCTGTATTTCAAAGGGTCAGCCTTGTCACACTGAGTCACGCTGAATATCCCCGAGAACTACATTAAGGGTACACGTGTCTGTGGAGTGCTCAGCCAATTGCACGTTAATTTCCCGAGCAGGCTGTTCCGTTGATCGGATCAACTGGAACCCTCGACGTCGTAAGCGATGGAGAGCCAACAACAATTAGAATACTAGTGATATGGTGGGGTCATATATTAGAATTAATATATATTAGAATTAATTTCGATGTCATATATTAGAATTAATTTAAGACTTTGAAAACTCCCAGCAATTGTTAGACGATCTACTTTCATGCGTTACAACCAAATTTGAAGGTTTTCATTTAAACAGTATTAATTATTTAGATATTTTGATACTTAGATAAGTTTCGACCAGAATTGGCCCAGGCCATGACTAGCTTTATAGCACCATTTGGAAAAAACATTTAATGATGTTTTATAGTATATTCTTTGGGCACCATAGCCCATTCAAGTAAAGAGTAATTGTTTTGCGGAGATATGTCTGAGTGTTTGTGGTATGTCTGGAATTTGTTGGAGATATTCATCCAAGAACTGTTTGAATGCTATGTGACTTGTACGTGTATATATGTACTCAAAGCAATGACTAGTAATATCACGAAACCGGTATGCTTGTAAATCTCTTTAACAACTCACAATAATGACTTTTATTACCTTTATTCCTACATCAGTTCATCTAATTGTATATATATATATCGTTACTTTTCATAAAAAAGACTTTACTTTTTTTGATTTCCAATGTGCATTTTCTCTTATTTTTCTGCTTACTTTCCCCTTACATCTCCACGTGTAGTTTCTATTTTGTTTTTTTAACATATTTCTATTATATATA
>NC_069003.1:23589768-23591831 GCF_001194135.2 Octopus bimaculoides
TATACATATATATATATACGGCAATAAGAAAATGGAGGGGATCACGAGGTGGTATTCATCAACTTTTAGACAATATATTATGTCTATATATTAAAAAAAAAACAATTATAATAATATACATACATGTATAACAGATTATGCTTTACATATATAAGAATACCAGTAATTTATTAAAATATATAACGTAGAACATAGAAAGTAGAATAGTTTCTTACGGCTGTTTCAGCCAAGAGGTCACAGTACCCCACTTTACTTCCATCCCTTCAGTGAACTGAATGTATGTATATATATGCATGTATGATATATGTATATATATATGTGTGTGTGTGACTTTCTTTCTGTACACACACATACGCAGGCACGCGCGAATGTGCGCAAATATATACTTTCATATTCTGTAGTAGTATACTCTTGGTTATGGCGTATAACCAATGGTGACTTTACAAGAAAGTTACCAATGGTCTTGCGTCTACTGTTGCACTTGACAATACAGACGAATCATCAGACGTGTTGGCCGGAAGTCCGAAGCTTCTTGAATGCTGGAGATAAATATAGTCTTGGTCAAGTTGGTGTGAAAAAAAAATAGAAACGCTGAGATGAAAATAGTTGCTTTCCCCCGCACGATTGCAAACATGTCTAAAAGGAAATCAGCTGTGCCTGCGTACATTCCCCCCCCCTCTCTGGTCTGTAGACGGGAAAGATCACGACTCTAGAACGAGTTTTCTGAGGGGAGGAGCTTAAATTTCACCTTCTGAGTTCGAAAAGGTACCTCAATCGTGCAAACGTTTTAGGATTATACTCCTCTCAGCTAAGCAAAGTTTGCATCATGTGCTTCTGTTGAGGTATAGCTCAGGTTGTTTCAGCAGCTTCCAGTTAATTTTGGGCTTCTTTTCCCCCTTTTAATCGCCATACCTTTGTCTAATGTAACATTGACCTCTCTTGGACCCTACAAAATGTCCTGTAGTTGTTTAACCTGGCCTTAAAGGGACCTTCCGTTGCTCAGTCATAGTTCTGTATATGCATCACTTGGTTGCTGCTGTTGTTGCTGCTGCCTTTATTCGAGGATAGTTTGAAAAAAAGGATAGATTCAAATAGATGATGTCTTACTGACATCATTTATGAGGTGGCAGGAGGCTAGGTTGATATATAGGCCTTTCATTACGTTTACGGCAGGGCCTGTATGATAATCCGAACACGGACAGGTGTTGCAAAGAGTGACCGGTAGAGCGGAAATGGCGTGAGACCGGGGCGTCATTGCCGGGTCGGATGTCTCGGAAGTGTTCCGCGAACCGGTCAGCGAAGCGGCGTCCCGTTTGCCTGATGTATAGAGAAGAGCAGAGAGAGCAGGAGATGCAGTAGATGATATTGGTAGAAGTGCAGGTGAAGGAGTCGGTGATGTGATAGGGTCGATAATGGGTGCCGGGGAGGAAGGTGGTGTTGGAGAGGTAAGGGCAAGTGCGGGGTGGGAGCAGGGGAACGAGCCGGGTTGGGAGGTTGGGTTAGGGAAAAAACTGTGGACCAAGATGTCTTATAGGTTGTGGGCTCGTTTGAAGGAGGGGAAAATAGATAAATAATCTTCCAACAAAACATGTAGTAATAAATACAAAAAACACAGAATTTAATGTGGTTATACATATTTTTATTACAAGTTGTAATTCTTTTCTTGTCGTATGTTTGTTCATGTCCACTCTCCGACAAACATACATATGCAAACATATATGTGCATGTGTGTGTGTATGTGTAAATTTATATTTCATATATGTGTGTATATATATGTATGAATGTATATATGCATATATAAATATATATGCATGGATATATATAATATAATTATTCATAAATACATCCATCCATATATATATATATATATATATATATGCATACACTCACACATATACATATGCATATATATACATATATATACATATATATATGTATCTATGTATATATACATACATATACATATGCATATATATATACATATATATACATATATATAGATACATACATACATATATATATATATATATATATATATATATATATATATATATATATATATA
>NC_069003.1:23594147-23595069 GCF_001194135.2 Octopus bimaculoides
TATATATATATATATATATATATTTTGCATGTATATGTATATATTCCTACATGCATATATACATACGCTCATATGTCTGCATGTATATACCTTCATATACACAATCTTTTTATTTATACATTCATGTCATGTGAATTTGCATTTAACGTTGGGGAATATAGCGTGCGGAGATGTGCCTAAAATATTCATGTATATGCGTATATGTGCATATATATTTGTTCATTTGTACACACGTTTCCCTTTTTCTGTATGTATATACATACAAACATATAAAAAAACATACATATATACATATCCACATACATATATATATACATACATACATACATATATATATATATATATACACGTCATTCTATACACCTTAAGGCGGTTATACTGTTGAAAGTCATACAACTGCAGTAGTTGCTTCGAGGAAGCATCAAGTATGCTGCATAATGGTAAAATGTACAGAAGTATACCACTAGTAAACAAAAAGCGTCCAGCAGCGGCAGTGGAATTGCTAAATCCGCTTCTTTTGGACAATTTCTTCTGAGCTACTGACCGTCTTCTGTACTTTTTAGCACTATACGTCTATTCGAAAAACTTTCTTGAGACAAATACCGCAATGTTGTGACTTTCTAATGTATATCCACGCTAAGCAAGATGTACAGATTGCTATTTTGTATTTTGATATAATACTTCTTCCGTCGCTAATAACGAACATATGTATGTGTGTGTGTGTGTGTGTGTGTGTGTGTGTGTGTGTGTGTGTGCGTATGTATACATGTACGTACGTATGTATGTATGATTATACAATTCATTGATATATGGAAAAGGCCATGCCCAATGTTTTATTGTGTTGTAGAGGCATATCTGAAGGTCTTCTGATCTGTAGATATTTTAGGGCGAGTCCCCTTTACGAAGATCATCTGACATATAT
>NC_069003.1:23598012-23598346 GCF_001194135.2 Octopus bimaculoides
GTATACGTATATTCGTATATATGCTTATGTATATGTGCATGTATATACATACACATATATACATTTATATATATATGTATATATATATATATATATATATACACACACACATATATATATATATTTATATATATGTATATGTATGTATATATATACATACTTATACATACACACCCACACACCCACACACACACATACATACACACATACATACACACATACTTACATACATACATACATACATGCATACATATGTATGTACACTTGTTTACGTTACTCACGCTGTTATTTCGCACTTTTCATTGTTAGAGTTTTATTTTTATTATTCTTTTTT
>NC_069003.1:23598356-23602830 GCF_001194135.2 Octopus bimaculoides
GTGTGTGTGTGTGTGTGTGTGTGTGTGTGTGCATGTATATGCATATATATGTGTGAGTGTGTATACGTATATTCGTATATATGCTTATGTATATGTGCATGTATATACATACACATATATACATTTATATATATATGTATATATATATATATATATATATACACACACACATATATATATATATTTATATATATGTATATGTATGTATATATATACATACTTATACATACACACCCACACACCCACACACACACATACATACACACATACATACACACATACTTACATACATACATACATACATGCATACATATGTATGTACACTTGTTTACGTTACTCACGCTGTTATTTCGCACTTTTCATTGTTAGAGTTTTATTTTTATTATTCTTTTTTTGTTGTTGTTGTTTTGACTGCTAGCATCGCTGCTGCTGCTTCTGCTTTTTTGTGTGTCAATAGTTCCAGTATCCTCATTACCAAAGCCAGATATGTTTTGTCCTGTTTACATTGTTCCAGCAGGCAGCACCGTCAGAACATCGGGGTGGAAAAAAAAAAACCAAAATGCTTTGCACTATTTCTTTCGGCTTTTTTACATTGTGAGTTCAAATACTGACGAGTTCAACATTGCTTTTCAACCTTTCGGAGTCGATACACTAAAGTACCAGTCGACTAACTTCTTCCTCTCAATATTGCTCGTCTTGTGGGTAAACCCGAAACCGTTATTAAGTGAGAGAGCAGCACATGCCATCATATTATTATTATTATTATTATTATTATTATTATTATTATTATTATTATATTTCGTTGCTGTTCAGCAGCAGATTTTTCCCTGATTGAACTCACTTATGAATACGACGTTTCAGACGTGACCATTCCGTCTAATTTTCTGGTTTAGTATATCTGGGACTTCATCGGTCGTTCGGTATTTCTTTTCGTTGTTTTAGGGCGCTAGGCTGTGATATGAGGATCGTTTAGTTAACAGTTTCTGTAAATTATAGCGTCACATTGAGTTCTCTCCCTTTTGGGTTAGAGCTCTTAACGCCCCGCCAAGTTCTTTGAATGTTTGTAACAGTCGTTGTGTGTTGGTTTGTTTGGTGACAGTTCATTTGTAATATTGAGAATTTTTTTGTGTGGCAGAAATATGGCATTTGTGTTTGGTAAACTGTGGTAGTTATGAAGATGAAGAGGAAGAGGATGATAAATATATTCTAGCGTCATTGCGGAAGAGAAGTGGAAAGAGCAATAATGTATTTTATGATACATAATCCAGAGGTTATTGATATCTAATTCGCCAGTCAATGTCTGTCTATCTATCTATCTATCTATCTATCTATATAAATGTTAGAGGTAATACTTGATAATTGTAAGCACCTTTGCATGCCAGCTGGTGGTCGATATATATATATATATATATATATATATATATATATATATATATATGGTAGGAGGATACGATACGCAGAGACGTGCTCTGAATGAATGTATTCTGCAGCTAATGCATATTTACATGTAACAAATTGTATTCTTATGGCATCTTTACTAATTACAAACTGTATTTTATACGTATTACATACGCACCCACACACCGTACACACATGACTATGTACTAGCTTCACAATTTAATTAATTAATTATTTTTTTTTGTTTTGCTTAATCAAGGATTTGTTTATATTTTCGTAGTTTGTTCGGAGCAGTAAAATTTCAAAATCTACCATGCAGCACATTTCTAGACCTTCTCAGCCACATGTTCAGAATAAAGGTATATTATCAATATATTGCTGTTCCTTGATAGTAGGCAGTGTATGTTATTCTGTAGGTGTCTAATCCACTAACGTTGAAATAAAGACTTGGACAATATATACTAGACGCAAGTATAAATACACGCCTGACTGATAGTATATAAATCAAGTGGTCGATAATGTAAACAGACCGGTTATGTCTAACCAATCACATTGGCTATGCCATTGGTAAACAAGAAGCAACTGGCACCAACTTAGTACCATCTTGAAGCTGACACTACGAAGGTTTAAAAATATCGATGATGGATTCAAGAAACTTACTGTTCCAAACAAACGGCAAGGAATGCACATGAAAATATGACAAAAACTACGGAAGAAAAACCGCTAGAAAACAGTCGGGTTTTTAATATACGTGTTTATGAGAAAAGCCTGTTCCTCATATATACATATCAATATATCCATATATACAAATATATATATACAATACAACCATATATATATATATATATATAAACCATTTAACAAATAGTCACAGCCAGTTGGACAGCTTACAGCGGACCCCTTGCACGGTACGCCGTAGTGAGACGTCACAACAATGACGACATATCGATGTCTGTATGGTCCGATAAAAAAAGGGATCTTATGAGAGTTGTCTTACTTGGCTATGACTTGCTTTCGGGTGTTTTTACACCAAGGGCGTTGAGATTATATTCTCTTACGCCTAAAAAACGCGGCCGCCCGACAAACTAACAACGCACATACCTTGTATATGTGTTCGACTTTTGTTTACATATCTACAGCTGCTTCTAATTGATATCTCAAATATATATGTAAGTATGTGTATATATATATATATATATATATATATATATATATATATATATGTATGGTGTACCTCAATGGAAGATATGTCAACAAAGCAATTAGGGCTCAATACCAACAAATTTGGAGAAGACCCTTATAAAATTCAAGTAATCACAAAAAACAAATTATCGATATTTTGAGTCCTTTATTACAATCGTTTCAATGATCGCATAAGATCGTTGAAACGTCCGTATCAATAATTTGTTTCCCGTAATTTCTACATGTGTATGTGTGTTTGTTCCCTTAACTTAGCTGTTAGAAATAACAAAACTGCTGGGCTGAAATATTTCCTTGGGTCCATATGGAGGCTGTGCCCAAGCATTATTTTTAAAGAATATTTGCTTTTATTCCAGTAGACATTTGCTGGCGTTAGTAATCTTGAAGGGCGCTGTCATCTTCAAGAGTTTATTCGATCAAAACATAATTCACTTCGATCCTATCTTATCGATTTTCTAGTATTTTCTTGGTACTTTCATCATCATTAGTATATGATCACCACATCAAGTTGCACTATTCTTTCCTCATATACAGGTCACACAGCTACAAGTCCTCTCTGAAGTGACGAGTATCGTAACACCCGACCTTGTTGCAGACTGACTATAAAGCCCAGGTACTTTATTGATCAGTACTTATATGTTTCATGTACTTTGTTTTTGGTCCCTTTAGTTTCATATTCCACACCCCCCTCTTCTCTTCGTGCCCATCTCTTTATTGTTACTCCCACTATTCCTTTATCCTTTCTTATAACATCACCACAAGTAACGACACTACCACCATCCTATTCCTCCTCTTTCCATCACTCTCAACCTTTTACTCCTCCTTCAACAATTCTTCCGCCTCCTCCATTTCCACCTTACAATGCTTCTTTCCTCTTCATTTCTAATTCTCCCTCCCCCCGTCCTCTTCTTTATTTCTCCTCTTTCTCTTTCCCGTAATATTATAACTCCACCCTCGCCGTCTCTCCATTTCTCGCCCTCCCCTTCTTCATTCATTCGCTACTACTCCTACTACTACCCCAACTTCCTCTCACCTATTGTTTTCTCTTCTCCTCCCGCACTCCCCTTCCTCTTGCCGCACCTCAGAATCTCCGGAAGTCTCTCCAACCAGTATGTTCTCTCCTTCGCCTGTTCCTCTTCTTCGACTTCTTCCTCTGCCGACGCTTGTTTCTCTTCCTCTTCTTCCTCTTCTTCGTGTTCTTCGATTTGTGCCACTGACTGGAATTCGGTGAGTCCTGGGTGGACGAAGGTCCGGCTATCTGACACGAACCTTTGCTGACCACACTTATTTTCCGGTCGGCTACACAAGCCGCCACTCTCATGTGACAACGTGATTTATAGGTGGTGAAGTCATCACCACAGACCTCTCTTCGCCTACGTCGGCACATGTAGATACTTGGACACGAGCACAGGGGAAGACCCTGCAAATTTATCTTACACACCTTGAATTTCGGACATTTTACCTTCTCGCAGGCGTTATCTGAAAATAAAGAAAAAAAAATTATTAAAAACAAGAACAACAACAATGAAATAATAAGGACTTCAAATTTTGGCACAAGGCCAGCAATTTCGGGTGAGGGGATAGGTCGATTACATCGATCCTAACATCAAACAGTACTTATTTTATCGACCCCGAAAGGATGAGAGCAAAGTCGACTTCGACGGAATTTGAACTCAAAACGCATTTCGACCGGCGTGCTAACGACTCTGCCAGCTCGGTTGCTTTAAATAAGATACCAAAGCATAGTTCCGATCTACGGACCTCTGGGTTATGGACCCAGTACGCTCCCACTGCACAACTCTGCTTCACGATAATAATAATAATAATAATAATAATAATAATAATAATAATAATAATAATAATAATAATAATAATA
>NC_069003.1:23609260-23610681 GCF_001194135.2 Octopus bimaculoides
CATATATATACATACATATATATACATACATACACACATACATACATACATACATACATACATACATACATATATACATACATACATACACACATACATACATACATACATACATACATACGTGTACACAGGCACGCCTATATAATTGAAAGAAGATGAAATACGTCGTTAAAATAAGAATGTTTGCGTATGTTACGTGTTTGTGTCAGTATGCATACGTACAAAAATATTAGTATATGTACACAAACACACACACACTCGTACACACACACACACTCGTACACATATATATACATATCTTTTCTTATAAAATTCTTGTAACCTACGGTCTTCGCTTACCTGGTAGATGTCAACTGAACTTAGATATCTAACAGGTTAATAACAAAATAAAATTAGTGTGGGTGTGCGGTAAAATGTTAGCTTCCCAAGCACATGGTTCCGGGTTCAGTCCCACTACATGCCTCCTTGGAAAAGTGTCTTCTACTATAACTCGAGCTGACCAAAGCCTTGTGAGTGGATTTGGCAGACAAAAACTGTAAAAAGCCCGTCGTATGCATACATACATACATACATACATATAGATCGCTAACCACTACACACATTTTTTTCTCCTTTTTTTGTCTCCTTTTTTTCTCTACTTGTTTCTCTCCTTGTTTCTTTCTGTGTTCCTTTCTGTGGAAGAGCGTAGGCTCGAAACGTTAAAGACTTTTTCAATAACCGAGCGTTGTACTAATACATCTGTTTGTTTTCTACATCACCTGTCTTCGTATTTTGTTTTTTGGGGGTGTATGCGTTCGTCCCCCACCATCGCGTGACATCCGGTGATGGTTTGTTCATGTCCCCGTAATTTAGCGGTTGGCAAAAGAGACCGATGCATACAATAAGTACCAGGCTTAAAAGTGAGTACTGGGGTCGTTTCGTGCGATTAAAAATTCTTCAAGGTAGTGCCCCAGCATGGCCTCAGTCTAATTAATAAAACAAATAAAAGATAACAGATCTTAATTCTTGAGATGACCGCAAGACTTTGTTACTCGCCAATACCTTATTTGCACAGAGTAGAAACGTACATTGTGAAGCGTCGTTAATATGGAACTCGGAGCAGATCAGGAGATAAAAACAAAGATTGGGATAGTTGCATCTGACTTCAGGATGCTCAGATTCACCTGGAGATCATAGATCTTGTCAACAAACACAACACTCAGAGTTTACAACATGAACGCGAAGATGGTTTTGCAGTACACGCCACTGAAAAAAGCTCAAGGAGGCCGAAATGCCCCTGGCGTTTTTGCTGGCTGCTGCCCGGACAAATTTTCATCTCTCCCTGATATTTATCGTGTTTTTAACAGAGGGCATCCAGAACTGATGTTATCCCAGAACAAATACTACAGTATATATATGTATATATATATATATATATATAT
>NC_069003.1:23611136-23611387 GCF_001194135.2 Octopus bimaculoides
ATATATATATGTATATATATACATACATTCATGAATATCAATATATGTATATGAAGTGTAAGGTCTTGTTTGTACAAGAGTTTATATATTTACTTGAGACGTAGAATTTGTTAAAATTGTAATATTGAATAACATACGAGTGTCTATGTGTGTGTGTATGTGTGCGTGTGTGTGTATGTGTGCGTGTGCAAGTGCGTGTGTGCATCTCTCTCTCTCTCTCTCACTCTCTCTCTCTTTCCCTCTCTCTCTCT
>NC_069003.1:23611527-23611968 GCF_001194135.2 Octopus bimaculoides
ATATATATATATATATATATATATATATATATATATATATATGCCAATTTTTTATATATACACACATATATTCATATACACGACTATGTGTTATTGTGTGTCTGGGTTGATGTGCCAGTGCGTATGTGAGCATATGTGCGCGCGCGCGTGTTTGCGCGCGCGCATGTATTTTTCTAACCACAAAAAATCGGGGGTGTTCCATGACAGAGGGTGTATTAATTTATAAATTATCCTTTTACACATACATACGCGCTTGCATATTTCCCTACATATATACACACACATATCCACATATACACACAGCTATACATGCACGTATACGCATTTATGTACACATACAAATTTTTAATGCAATTATCGCGTACGTACATTCGCCTGTACACACTCACACAAACACGCAAAAGCTCATACATACATACATTTATATATATATATATATAT
>NC_069003.1:23612355-23614113 GCF_001194135.2 Octopus bimaculoides
AAGGAAAGAAACAAAACGCGAAAGAATCAGGGACATATTGTCATCTCCTGCAGTTTTATATATACTGCAGCTAGACAAGTTTTGTTGTTGATGATTATAATGTTTGTATATACTGATATGTGGAGGCGCGTGGCTTAGTGGTTAGGGTGTCAGCATCATGATCGTAAGATTGTGGTTTCGATTCCTGGACCGAGCGACGCGTTGTGCTCTTGAGCAAAATACTTCATTTCACGTTGCTCCAGCCCACTCAACTGGCAAAAATGAGTAACGCTGCGATGGACTGGCGTCCCGTCCAGCTGGGGAACACATACGCCATTGAAACCGGGAAACCGGGCCCGCGAGCCTGGCTAGGCTTAAAAGGGCGCATATATTTATTTTTTTATATACTGATATAGCGTATCTCATGTGTGTATATGTAAGTGTGTGTTTGTGTGTGCGCTACCAGCCGACGTATGACGACTGGAATAACATGAGAGATTGTCTCTCTTATCAGTTCTCAGCGCCGCTATCCGGTTTCTGTAACTGAGGAGGAGATAACCACTTCGAAATGCTTGCATCTCACAGTTTGGATAGGTGGCGCTGCGAGCTGATTTCGGTGAAATCTACTCCATTCTGTCTACAGTGAGAAATTTTTCTCTATGACTAACCACAGTGATTGGCTTGTTTACGAGTCCGAACGTGCCACTGGCATATTCGAACTGGTAACAGCATTGCACATAAAAGTTCTAGTATATTTTCCTGCAGAACGTCAAGATGAACATCAACCAATGTCATCGGCTACAGCAGAAGTGAGGAGGTCTTATTACCCCACTACAGATTAATAGTTCTTTCGGAGTTTTTACATTTCAGCAAAACAACATTTTTTTCTTCTTTTTCTATTTTCTTTTTCTTTTTCTTTTGTTAATTGACAGAGAAACAACTGATCTTCATTAATTTATAAGCTTGCTACCACGAACGAACCACTCGATCATTGGTTCAAGTCACCGAGGTGGTAGCATTGATGGCAACATATCTTAGGCTCAGATTCACAGAAGGAGAGATCATATACCTTGTAGTATTGAGTCACGTCTGTAATACACTGTGGGCCCTCACTAATTTTTCCAGAAGATTTGGATAAGCATATTCAGTAGAGTGTCGAACAAAATGCTTCGCGGTACTTATTTACATTCTTCTATATTCTGAGTTCAAATCCAACTGAAGCCAACTTTGAGTTTCTTTCATCCAGTGTTAATATTCTGAGTTCAAATCCAACTGAAGCCAACTTTGAGTTTCTTTCATCCAGTGTTAATAAAATAAGTACCCGTAATATGCTGTATCTTATTAAACGAATTACATCCGTCCCCCAGTGGCTCTGCTAGAAATTTCTAAGTCTACGAGTCCGAATTTAGTACAGCATACAGCATAGTCTGCATTCAGGGAATACTTTTTAATGCTACCTATAGTGCAGCAATTAACAATCAATCAAAGCGATCTGTCATTACTTCAGCTGATGTATGATGGCATTAATCGTGACACTACATATTCCCTGCTTTGTTAACCCACAAATTCAATTGGCTAAGTTGCAAACATTTGGCCTTTGACTCCTTAGTAACACAAATATCGTCATAGCATGACTAAACCTATAAATATCTACATGCCAGTACACACATACACATACATGCACGCACACACACACACATGTATATATATAAATATATATATATATATATATATATATACACAGATACGCATATAAACACGTATGTATGTAAATATACA
>NC_069003.1:23614123-23615819 GCF_001194135.2 Octopus bimaculoides
GTATGTATGTAAATATACATACACACATATACACACACAAACACACACACACACACACATCTCTAGACAACAATTTTACAGAGTAATGTTTTCGTAGTCTCATACTACAGAGGCAAATGTATATTAAATATCAAATTCAAGAACTTCGGTTTTTTTTTTATATTACATTCTCAACGCTCTAAACTTAACATTAAACCGGCATCAGCAATGTAGACAGCCGGACGAAAAGTTCACGTAGGACGGGGTGTTGAAGAGTTCTTGGCTTTGGGTAAAAGAAAATACAGGTGGATCAGTTAATTATGATTTTACTCAACATATTCCCCTTTCAAATTCACACCCTTATTGCAGTGGTCGTTCAGTTTTCCGAAACCCTGCAAAAGAACTTGGATGGCTGGGCCTCCAGCCAGTCCTTTCGCGATATCCTTAAAACCAGGAACTTTTTAGCACCATACATAAATAAAGGTTCTGACTATCCACCTAATATAAGTAATTATTTTAGTATTAATATAATTCGAAGAATATTGAATAGCACCTCAGATAAGGTAACCTGTTATAAGCTCTAAATCGGTGTTTCTCAAACTATCTGAAGTGGCATACCGGTAATTATTTTTTTAAATGTGCCAGTGACCGGTAATATTTCTTAGTAATATTAATTTATACCGAAAACAATATATATACTTTTTTACTTGTTTCAGTCATTTTACTGTGGCCATGCTGGAGACCGCCTTTAGTCGAGCAAATCGACCCCAGGACTTATTCTTTGTAAGCCTAGTACTTATTCTATCGGTTTCTTTTGCCAAATCGCTAATTTACGGGGACGTAAACATACCAGCATCGGTTGTCAAGTGGACAAACATATACACACGCATACATATATATACATATATACGACGGGATTCTTTCAGTTTCCGTCTACGAAATCCACTCACAAGACTTTGGTCGGCCCGAGGCTATAGTAGAAGACACTTGCCGAAGGTGCTACGCAGTGGGACTGAACCCGGAACCATGTGTTTGGTAAACAAGCTACTTACCACACAGCCACTCCTACGCCTATATAATGAATATAATAAAAGTCGACAATTTTTTAAAATCTTATATTTATTTTGTAAATAAATGATACAATATTACGTGAGCGTTTTATATCAATTTATAAGCATTTTATAATGTTTCTGGAAACTCGCTGCGTACCGACAGCTGATGGCTCGCAGACTGGCACCGATCCGCGGACCACCATTTTGAGTAGCACTGCTCTAAATAATCATGGTAATACTTTAGAAACAAACAAAACAATAAACGTGTTTCTAGAAAAACTTTAGGTTCTTAAATATTGAAGAGGAACACCGGAATCGACAGAGAATAACGAAACTTCATCTGGCTTAAAAAGAAAAAGCTACAAACATCTTTCATTAAAAAACACTTCAAAACCATTCATATGCGTTTCATATTGTTTAAAATAAACAACGCCTATATCAGTTACAGCTGTACGAAAAATGCCAGCAACATAATAACGTGTTGGCTTCGAAGGCTGGTCTGAAGGACATCCAACAAGGCGAATGTAATTGCAAAGATAAACAATAAAGAAAAAAGACTAACGTTTCCCCTGCAACAATTGTTTAACAAAAACAATTGTTAAAAAAAAGCAAAGGCAATTCTTCGGCAGGTAACATAGAAACAATGAATATGTATTTATTTATAT
>NC_069003.1:23616824-23617409 GCF_001194135.2 Octopus bimaculoides
TACACTCATGTACATGCATATACTTTAAACAGCAAAGTGATATATAAACATGTCGACGGCATTCTAACCAGAATGTTCTAGACGACGGCATGTGAAGAGAGTGTGGGACAGTTAATAAACAACAGCAGTAACAACAACAACAACAACAATAATAATAACGATAATAATAATAATAATAATAATAATAAGAAGAAGAAGAAGAAGAAGAAGAAAATTACGAAGTAGAAGAAAAGGATAAAGAAGGAGGCGGAGGATGAGAAGGATAAGGAGGCGACGGAGAAGGAACTGGAGACGGGAGAGGAGGAAGAGGAGTCGAAAAGGAAAAAAGACAAAGAAAAGCAAAATAGCAACGAAATGTCGACGTCAGCTGTTGTCATCTCCTTAAGGAAAACATGAACAACGACGACATTCCTTAGCCTCAACGGTGCTGGAGGATTGATATGCACGCACACACACGCACACATACACACACACAGACGAGCACGCATAATATACATACACGCAGAAACGCATACAGTTACATATACATGAATATACGTGTGTTTATGTATGTATATATATATATATATATATATATATATATAT
>NC_069003.1:23619321-23623152 GCF_001194135.2 Octopus bimaculoides
GCTGCGATATCATAATCGCCGCGCCGTCACTGCCACCGCCGCTTCCGACACCGCCCCTCCAACCACCACCTCTACAGTAAAACATCGATGCCAAGAAGTCACCTCTGTGACAGTCAGAAGACTATCTACGCCAAGACCTGCTAATTGTTTTCCCGCGCTGGTCATATTCTAACCGCCGACTAAAAGTCAGTCTTACTCAGTTTATAGTCCATTGTTTATGATATAAGCAGCCATATTTGTGTGGTTAAAATGTTGGATTTATGACCATGCTGTTTTGGGGGTCGATCCCACTGTGTGTGTCTTTGTGCCTGTGTTTGTCTCACATCACTACTTGACAAAAGATATTGGTGTCTTTACGTCCCAATAACGGCAAAAGTGATCGGCAAAAGAGATCGATAGAGTAAGTATTGGCTTATAAAGAAAATTAAGTCCTGCGGTGGAGGTGGCGTCAATTTGTCAGTTTGTTGGATTTGGGGTATCTGAGACAAATATCTTCTATCGTAGTCTCAAGTCAACCATAGTCTTGCCAAGAAAATTGTATGGAAGCCTGTCGGAGCAACCATTCCTGTTCACGGGAGACTTAAACTGTCGCCTGGTTTAACGTATCAATTAACGAGTCACTCGTAATCGCAAAGAAAGAAAATGTAAAAGTAAAGAATTGATATTACTTTAAGCAAGGAATAAAGTAACGAACTAGTTCTATATTTATGGAGTCGAATTTTAAAAACGGAGTATAGCACGAATAGCCAATTCATGGATAAAATACAAAACCAGCAAGTTCAATGTGGAAACGATAAAACAAATAAATACCAGGCGCAGATATAGTAGTGGAGGATTAAAAAAAAATTAAATTAATTCTGAGAAATTTTGACACGGAAAGATTATTATTATATGAAAACAAGAAGAAAAGCTTTTTCTTATCTAGATGGAATATTTCTTGGAATCGAGGGAACCAGTTTACACGAATGAGCAACATTTATTTACTGAAAGACAATTTCAATGTGCGCCGACCGTAATCTGGTTCCATGAATGAGCGAAATTATCATAGAAGACCTGAAGAAACTGCTGCAGAAAGGATAACACAACAGGCAGGAAGTAAAGGGAGGAAATCGTTGAAGCTCTATGCTCCGTAGAGAACGAAGGGCTGAAGTAAGTAAATGTAATGGTAGTCTCACATTTGGGGACTATCTACAACTTACGAGTACAAGAGTAAAGCAGTGAAGGATGCCTGTAAACTATCAATTTCAATGTGAGTTAAATATATCATATCCAAACAATTATAAGTTAAGCTTGATTGTGGCGAGTCCGTCCTGTAAAACACAAGAGGCTCAATAACTTTTTGGATATTCTTTTGCAATTGATTCTGAAACACAAACCGAGTTTCTTGAGAGGAAATAATCATGTTTGAACATATCTCAAAATATATCAACATAGACACTCTTATTGCCTCATTTCACGTCGTGTTCATAAGCTACAATTCCACATATTTATAGATCGGAGATCATCCAATTCTGACTTGAAGAATTTTATTTATTCTACGATTCCGCATGACTCAATTAGAGGCTTCTGAAAAATAAATTCTAACGGATTATCTGAACGAAGAAAGAAAAACTTCATCTTATAAAATAATTATTGCAATTTCAGTGGCCATATTCAAAGATATGAACCCGCAATAGGAGCGACATTTGTCCCAACCTACACTAATTGACTCATGGCGTACTAAGAAGCAAGATCCGAAACTAGAGAGGGTACTCAAAACACACACACACACACACACACACACACACACACACACACACACACACACATACACACACACAGACACACACACAGAAAATAATAATTAAAAGTAAAAGACAAAATGATTACAGAAATTAGTTGCCAGTACCGAATAAATCGCGAAAAAACCTCCAGCAGTCAAAAAGTGAAAATCTTATTGAAGAGATAGCTTATGAATATATCTTAGAAATATTTACTATGAAAAATTTCATAACTTGAACATAAAAAAACGGGTAACCAAGATGAATTTTGAAGAAAAAGAATGACGTTTAATCGACAACAAATACGAGATACCTGTACTAAACAAATATCTGTTAGTGAACATTTGGTGTTATGTACAGCAAATAAATTTCCGAAATATCAACTTTCTCTATTGTACAAATGTACTGATGATAGTATCAATCAAATTTCAGATAAATAATGCGTATTTATTTAGAGATACAAATACAGTTTAAGTAGCTGTGTCTATCATTTAGATAACAACATGATAAAAGAAGAAAAATGCAGAAATAATTTTTTTCTATATTTACTCAGCACACAGACGAAGCAGAGAACAAACAATCTAACAAAGATCACATGTCTAAAACAATGAATCAATATTCTCAAGCAGCTGCTTTAAAAGTGTTTTGCTGTTGTTTCATTTGCAACTTTCTTTATATAAAGCCAGTTATTACTAATATATATATATATATATATATATATATATACATAGCAATTATTTCACAAAAGTAACAAAGTTAATCATAACTTGCTTTACCCCCGTGATTACACCAACGTTGTAAAACCAAATGGGATAATGCAAATTATATAAATTATGTAAATTATTAAATTAAACGATCAGAAGTACATTTTCCACTTATTCTTATACACACAAATACATACATATGGAAATCCCTGAATGTATATGTATATAGCATAATATATATGTATATAGTTATATATATATATATATATATATATATATATGTATATATGAAAGTGTAAAAAGGGAAAGCAATACTTACTTTTATTTGGTAGAGGTGTGAGCCTGACGTGAGGTTGGTATAGGTCCGAAGAGCAAACTTGACAGCAGCCGCAGTGGTCCTTGACCACCTCACCCGTACAGAACTGTAACTGGGGACAGTTTTTGCACTTCAATTCACACCCCCTGGACAGCAACTGACCAGCATCTGTCGTTTGAATACAACCGAGAAGTAGCAGGAGTAGCAACTGAAGGACAGTTGACAGTGTAACTAAGGAAAACATCCTGGAGGATTTCAGCCGTTGTGGTCCGTAATGTGTACTCGCTGCTAGGAGAACCGAGTGTCCAGTGAAATACTCCATAAGGAATCGTGTATTGTGTTGCTTCTTTTAGCACATCAAGGGAGATGCAGTATAGTTGGTCTGCTTTATCTTCCTACATGTATTTGAATTTGCTATATATAGATATATCTATATATCTATATAAGAGCATTCAATACACATGTATGGAATATAGTGAAAGAGAAACGAAAGGATATCTACTAAGGTTGTTATGTAGATATTGATTGATAGTTTTGTTAAGTAGATAAATAAATAGACAGATAGACAAACAGACGATGAACAATACTTGGTAGCAGCTTTTGTTGCGATTGAATCCTGGACTTTTGTTCTTTTGTGGTTTGGTTCCGACCGGAATTTGGTCAGTCTTAATGATGGCAATGATACATAAAAGAGTTAGACTTCTTTATTTGCGGGCTCGGTTGCTGTGGGTCAGTTGCAGGTCAGTTGCGAAGAGAGCGAGGATTGTCTAGCGTTGGGTGTAAAGATGAATTAGTTGTCCAATGTGAAGTGAATGTCTTTCTTGTCTGGTTTTTCATTGGTCAGGAGGAAGCAGGGAAAACTGGTTGTCTTTATATTTGTGATGACGTAAATCTGTAATATAGAATGAAGGGAAAATAATATATAATAGAAGATAGTTTAAATGATTGTTAGAAAGGAAGGAGGAGGAGGAGGGCATGTTGTGGAGGAGAAGGAGGAGGAGAGGGTTTAGAGGGGAAGGAAGAGAGGATGTTGCGGAGGGGTGGGTGGGGG
>NC_069003.1:23623285-23625229 GCF_001194135.2 Octopus bimaculoides
GAGAACAGGAAAGAGGAAGAAAATGAGGAGAGGAGGAGAAAATGGTGGAGGAAGGAAGATTAGGAAGAAGCGTAAGAAGGGAGTGGGGAAGGGGTGATTAGAAAGAGGAAGAGAGAAAGTGAAAGTGGGAGGAGAAGGAGGAGGAGGAGAAGGAGGATAAGATGAGGAAGAAGAAGAGGCAGGAGGAGGGGAGAAGAAGAAGAAGAAGAAGAAGAAGAAGAAGAAGAAGAAGAAGAAGAAGAAAAAGAAGAAGAAGAAGAAGAAGAAAAAGGAGGAGGAGAAGTAGAAAAAGCAGAGGAAGAAGGAGCAGAAGAAGGAAGAGAAGAAGAAGAAAAGGAAGAAGAAGAAGTTAAGAGAATAAAGAAAAAAATCATAGGCAAGAAGGAACGAACAAAACCGTTAATGTCGTTTATGTTGTTTCCTTTTCTGTTCCATGACTTAGCCGTTTGATAAATAGGAAATGATAAAATTCTGGCATCAATAAAATCGGTTAAAACACTAGAAAGCTGTGTCCAGCATGGCCGTTGCAAATTGCTCAAATAAGTAAAAGAATAAATGCACGCGCGCGTGAGCACGGAGTGTATGTGCACGTGCTATGTATGTATATACGTACATAAATACATGGATACCTACATGCATGCATGCACACACACACACACACACACACACACATATATATACATGTTATTTCTTTATTGCCCACAAGGAGCTAAACATAGAGGGGACAAACAAGGACAGACAAAGGGATTAAGTCGATTACATCGACCCAAGTGTGTAACTAGTACTTAATTTATCGACCCCGAAAGGATAAAAGGCGAAGTCGGCCGCGACGGAATTTGAACTCAGAACGTAACAGCAGACGAAATACCGCTAAGATTTTCGCTCAGCGTGCTAACGATTCTGCCAGCTCGCCGTCTTATATATATACATGTATATACAAGAGCGCACACACGCATGCAAACACATATTTGTATACACCTCTTACCAATACGTGAATCACTCATCGTCTTCCTCTCAGAGATACAAATCTCTCAGGCCCTTTATCCATGGCCCGACTTTGTTGTCTCGGCTACATTCTTTCCTCAAATTTGTCTTTGAAAAGTTGAGTCAGACCACATCCAGATACCACTTTCCCTGCCGCTCCTCTCAGTTTCTCTCTCTCTCTCTCTCACCTCGATATCAGTAACAAAAGCTTCCAGTTATTTAGGTCCCAAATCTCCCACACCCCTCTAAATACGTCTGGTTTCTCTACAGTACAACGATCTCCTTGAATTGACAGCAGCTTTTTCGACCATATCATTTCCTATATCGAGTATATTTCACTACACACCTTTCTGAAGTCATCGTCCTCAGAGACGTCGACGCTCCCAAGTTTCTTTTCTTTACTGTTACATTCATACGATTTTGATGTCGCCGGTGCAGAATCCAAATACCGAACACGGAATCTCGAATACCGAAGACCAAATACCGAATCTTTGACGGTTTTCTACTCACTACATCAATTAGTTTCGTTTTATACTCGCATCCTTGACTGACACACCAAACACCCATGCTCTCTTTTTCATCTCCAGACCAAGCCCAGTCAGACCAAAACTATCTCTATACTCATCGGGTTGTCTAAACATGTCTTTATTGCAACAGTCCGTCACAAATCTGCAAACTAATAAGCGTTACATTCTACACCCCCGCTCCAATCTTGTGGCGTTTCAAGCCAACTAGCTGGTCGAATCTCCGTCGGTTTTATTATTTAAGCTTACGTCGATTCCTCCGTGGTGTTGTTTTGTATCTATAATAAAATAAATATATACAAATTATAAAAATAATTAAAAAAAATACAGTACAGTACTGTCTCTACTTCACGGATTTTCAGCTATCGCGAGGGGTGGGGTGTGGATTTGTAACATAGCATTTGCGGTAGTTGAGGATTACTGTATACTTGTTTCA
>NC_069003.1:23626801-23628228 GCF_001194135.2 Octopus bimaculoides
TCACAAACGAGAATACTAAAAATGAACTCGACCGCTCTCAAAAGTTAAGTAAAAAAACAGGAAAAGTAATCCAGAATCCTTGTCCGGTACCGGATCGATCCCAAAATCTAATCAGTTCGTGCCAGTCACAAGGCCAAACATCCCTGAAAGTTTCATCTGAATCCATCCAGCGGTTCTTGAGATATCATGTTCATGGACAAACAAAAGAATGCGACTGAAAACAATACCTACACCTTCGCTAAGGCGGACGTAATGATCCTTTCTTCTAATGGGCACAAGGGTCTGAAATTTGGGGGAGGGGACTAGTCAATTACATCGACCCCAGTGTTTCACTGGTATTTAATTTATCGACCCCCGAAAAGATGAAATGCAAAGTCAACCTCGACGGAATTTGAACTCAGAACATAAAGACGGACGAAATGCCACTAAGCATTTTGTTAACGATTCTATTAACGATTCTGCCAACTCGCCGCCTTACAAATGATAATAATAATAATTAACAGAAATAAAAAAAAAATAATAATAAATTAGTAATTTTTCGTTCAGAAAGTCCTGTAGGCACCAGGTTTCCCGTGACTAGCATAATGTTTCATTTCTGGCACTGGCACTCCGTCAGTGCACTCCGTCAGTTACGACGACGAGTGACCCAGTTGATTTGATCAACCGAACAGCCTGCTCATGTAAGTAACACGCAATTGGCTGAATACATCACAGGCACCACATACCTTTAACCTTGTTTGCAGGGAGATTCAGAGTGACACAACGTGACAAAGCCGGTTCTTTGAATTACAGGTCCGACTCATTTTTATCAGTTGCGTGGACCGGAGCAAAGTGAAATAAAGCATCTCTGCTCAAGGACGCAACGCACCACCGGAAATCGAACTCACAATCGTAAGTGGAATACCCTAACCACTAAGCCACGCGCTTTCCACTAATATTCCATTTCTAATATACTGTTGAATTGTAGATACATCTTCAGTATCCATTAGTATTAGATTACCTCGAAATATGGTAGAAAAAGGAAGATTCATTCATCCATCATTTTTCACCGCCCCTTATTCCGGGGACGATTGCGTTAGTAGAGTACTAGAGAACTCAGGCACCTCCTCCCCAGGGTCTTACCAGAAGAATCCGTCATCAGAATTTCCAGCTGGATTCCCAAGAGTGACCAACTATGACTATGGATATTATCCAAGCATTTCGTTCTTGGTCTACCCTTAGGCCTCCTGCTGGTTAGCTTGGCTTGAAGAGATCCGTCTTGTTGTGTCCTCTCAATGCCGAGAAGCAGCAACCTTTCCTATAATGTAATTATGCATGATTAACACGGTTTTCGATTACGACCGAATTTTCCAATTTTCATACAACGAACTAACCATGTTAATCATAGTGTTGCTGCACACACATACACACACACACACACACACACA
>NC_069003.1:23630171-23631172 GCF_001194135.2 Octopus bimaculoides
ATATATATATATATATATATATATAAACTGATGGGATGCTCCCAACTGGGATGTCTTAAATCATAGATGTGCTCACGCAGGTCTGACCTAGGGCTAAATAGCAACATGACGCATTACAATATGCATATCAGCAACTGTAACAACAACAAGCGCAACAACAACAATAAATACAAGAACAACAAAAACCATAAGAGCGAGAATGAAGACAGTCAACAATAAAAGTCGCAATAACAACAAACTCAACAGCGTCAGTGATCACAGTAACCATAGCAACAGCCGTAACCATGACAACAATAACAGCGAGACTACAATAACAGCGAGCATAAATAACTATAGCCATATCAACGACAACAAGCATAACAACAGCAATAACGACAAATATGGTAGCTTCAATATCAAACAGCTCAATGACCATAACAAGAAGGGACCCTCCTTCGTTCATGAATGACCATGGGATTGCACCTAGAAAGCTCTCCCCCGAGGTGCCAGTCAGGGAAAGGCTATTTATAGAACGCCATCCGTCGCCCATGCATACCAGCTTCCCCTATCCATGTCATTATATATACATTGGGCAAAGGGTAAAGATTCCCTTCGGTCATGGATGACCATGAGATTGTACCTAGAAAGATCCCATGGTCATGGTGCGCCTAGAAAGTTCCCCTCCGAGGTACCAGTCCGGGCAAGGCTATTTGTGGAAGAACATCAGTTGCCCATGCATGCCATCCTCCTCTCTCCATGTCATTATATATACATTGAGCAAAGGGTAAAGATTCCCTTCGGCCATGGATGACCATGAGATTGCGCCGAGAAAGATCCCATGGTTATGGTGCGCCTAGAAAGATCCCCTCCGAGGTACCAGTCTATTTGTGGAAGACCAGCAGTCACCCATGTACATAGGGCAAAGGGTAAAGACCCCCTTCGGTCATGAATGACCATGGGATTATACCTAGAAAACTCTCCTCCAAAGCACAAGTCCGGGCAAGGTTATTTATGACACGGAG
>NC_069003.1:23631182-23631409 GCF_001194135.2 Octopus bimaculoides
CAGTCAAATGACTGAAACAAGTAAAAGAGTAAAAGAGCGCCAATGATCATAACAGCGATCACAACGACGGCAAGCACAATAACAGCAACAACAACAACAAACACAGCAACAACAACAACAACAACAACAAACACAGCAACAACAACAACAACAACAACAGCAACAATCGCACCTCCATTTGTCTGAAATTTCAATCTGCCTCACTGTTGTTGGGTATCAAGTACCAA
>NC_069003.1:23632210-23633207 GCF_001194135.2 Octopus bimaculoides
GTGTGTGTGTACGCGTGTGCGTATGTAAGCATGTGTGTGTGTGTGTATCTGTAAGAATATGTATGCATGTATACACACATATATGTACATACTTACATCTACATGTGTATATAGATGCATATATGTGTGTGTGTGTGTTTTTTGTTTGTACACCCCCCCCACACACACATACACAAAACACACACATTTATATGCATGTATAAATATGTGTGAGCGCATGAATGAGTATGCGTTTGAGTGTGTGTGCATGTATGTGTGAGACTGCATGTGTGAGTATATGCATATGTATATATATATATATATATATATATATATATGTATGTATATGTATATGTACACACACACATATATAGACGCATCCACAAATATATTCATACTTCTATAAATATGTGCGGGCTCGTGTGTGTGTGCGTGTGTCTATGTGTAACTAGGTAACATCTTTCCTTCAAAGCTCTTAAAATACTAATGGACGACCACATTTAGGAACGCCATTGTTCCAAACGAAACATAAAGGAACTCATAAAAACAAATTTTGGGAAAAAATATCTTTAAAATGACCAACTTCAAACACACACATACATGCACATACACACACGCACACACATACAAATATATGCGTGTAGATATACATATAAATGCACACATATATACATATATAACACGTACACATATGCGTGTATGTTCATGTGTGTGTGTGTATGTGTGTGCGCGGTACATTGGGCAAGTATCTTCTACTATCGCCTTAGGCTGACCAAAGTCTTATGAGAAGCTTTGGTAGGAGGAAACTAAAAGAAGCCTGCCGTATATATATATATATATATATATATATATGGGAGAATTTACGAAAAAAACAACAGACGAGGACAGGCGGTGTAAACAACAAAAGGATGTATTAGTTTAATGCTCGGGAATTGAGAAAGTCTTTAACGTTTCGAGCTACGCTCTTCAACAGAAAGAATAAGGAGAAAAACAAGGATATATATATATATATATATAT
>NC_069003.1:23633407-23634023 GCF_001194135.2 Octopus bimaculoides
GGGAAGCAAAATTTATTAGTCCCTACCTGCTCCGCATTCTCTAACAAAAATAAATTAATTAATAAAGAATTCACAGGTATTTAGGCGTGAGGTAAGAAGCTTGCTTTCCAATAGTTTGGTTCCGGGTTCAGCCCTACTATGTGGTACCTTGGACAAGTGTCTTCTACTATAGCCTCAAACCGACCAAAACCTTGTAAGTGGATTTAGTAGACGGAAACTGAAAGAAGCCTGTCGTGTGTGTGTGACGATGTGTGTGTGACGGTGTGTGTGTGACGGTGTGTGCTTGTGTATGTGTGAGACGGTGTGTGTGTGTGTGTTTATCTCTCCCACCGTTTGACAACCGGTCTTGGTTTGTTTACATTCCCGTAACATAACGATTCGGCAAAAGACCCCGATAGAATATGTACAAGCTTAAAAAAAAAATATTAAGTACTGAGGTCGATTCATCCGACCAAAAGTTCTTCAAGGCGCCGCTCCAGCATGGCCGCAGTCAAATGCCTGAGACAAGTAAGAGAATAAAAGATAAAAGAAAAAAGATAAGGTCACTCACATACACGCACCACACACAAACACACACACACACGGACGGACGCTCTCACCGACACACATACATACG
>NC_069003.1:23634123-23634381 GCF_001194135.2 Octopus bimaculoides
ATATATACATATATATATATACATATATATGTATGTATGTATGCATGTATCAATATAGGAGTGGCTATGTCGTCAGAAGCTTGCTTCCCAACCACATGGTTCTGGGTTCAATCCCACTGCCTGGTACCTTGAGCAGGTATCTTCTAGCCTTGGGTCAATCAAAGCCTTGTGAGTTAATTTGGTAGACGGAAACTGAAAGAAGCCAGTCGTATATATATATATATATAGATAGATATAGATATAGATATATATATATAT
>NC_069003.1:23635170-23636308 GCF_001194135.2 Octopus bimaculoides
ATGCACGCACACAAAGTACATATACACACAAAGTACATAACACACAAAGTACATACACACACAAAGTACATACACACACAAAGTACACACACACACACAAAGTACATACACACACAAAGTACATACACACACAGAAAGTACATACACACATATACACAATCTACATACACACACACAAAGTAGATGCACGCACACAAAGTACATATACACACAAAGTACATAACACACAAAGTACATACACACACAAAGTACATACACACACACACACAAAGTACATACACACGCACAAAGTACATACACACGCACAAAGTACATACACACATATACACAAACTACATACACACACACAAAGTAGATGCACGCACACAAAGTACATATACACACAAAGTACATAACACACAAAGTACACACACACACAAAGTACATACACACACACAAAGTACATACACACACACAAAGTACACACACACAAAGTACACACACACATATACACAAACTACATACACACACACACACAAAGTACAAATGGAAGTTACCTTTTCGTTGTATATATACACACAAAGTACATACACACACAAAGTACATACACATACACAAAGTACGTACACACACACAAACTACATACACACACACACACAAAGTACAGATGGAAGTTACCTTTACGTTGTATACGTCCCTGGTAAAGCCTGACCATTGGTGTTGAACGACTGTTTTCTCATATGGCGCTGCAGGTGTGCGCATCACCGCATCTGCACTTTCATACATGTATGTGCATATATATATATAGCGTCTCTGTGTGAGTTCGTTTGTGCGCGTGCATGCGCTTGTGTGTGTGTGTGCGTGTGTTATTGCGTATATATCGTGTCTATATCAGTATAAATGAATGCATATGTATGTATGTGTGTGTGTGTATGTGTGTATGTATGTATGTACGTATGTATGTATGTGTGTGTGTTGTGTATATGTGTGTGTGTGTGTGTGTGTGTGCGCGCACGCGTGCAGCTGAGATTCCCAACAATGATGAATTGCACTTAACGTGCACAAGGTGCTGCCAGCAGCTGCAAGCTAGGTGTATGCAAAGTGTCGTAAAGAACCGAGGTTATGTACTATCGGAATGCGAGGCTGGGCGTGGAAAGGT
>NC_069003.1:23637938-23638235 GCF_001194135.2 Octopus bimaculoides
AGAGAGAGAGAGAGAGAGAGAGAGAGAGAGAGAGAGAGATAGAGAGAGAGAGAGAGAGAGAGAGAAAGATTGGAAAACAGACGCTCACACTCACAAACACACACACATATGTATATGTATGTATATATAGGCGCAGTATTGGCTATGTGGTAAGTAGCTTGCTTACCAGTCACATGGTTCGGGTTCAGTCCCACTGCGTGACACCTACTATAGCCTCGGGCCGACAAATGCCTTGTGAGTGGATTTGGTAGGCGGAAACTGAAAGAAGCCCATCATATATATATATATATATATATA
>NC_069003.1:23641173-23642985 GCF_001194135.2 Octopus bimaculoides
GAACATGTGCTTTTCCGCGTCTTGCACGTCTGCGGTGTCTGCATGTTGTAACGAGCGAGAGGAGGTGTTGGCATACGGCTCTGTGTAAATATTTTGTGCGTAATGTGTACCATGCGCCTGTGTGTGTGTGTGTGTGTGTGTGTGTGTGTGTGTGAGTATGTGTGTGTGTGAAGGTATGTGTGTGTGAGTGTGTATGTGTGTGTGAGTGTGTATGTGTATGTGTGAGTCTGAGTTTGAAGGTTTGTGTGTGTGTGTGTGTGTGTGTGTTTGTGTGAGTATGAGTGAGTGTGAAGGTATGTGTGTGTGTGTGAAAGTGTATGTGTGTGTGTGTGAAGGTATGTGAGTGTGTGTGTGAGTGAGTATGTGTGAGTGTGAAGGTACGTTTACGTGTATGTGAGTGTATGTGTGTGTGTGTGTGAAGGTATGTGTGTTTGAAGGTATGTGTGTGTGTGTATAGGTTTCTGAACATGTTTCTGTATACGTGTGTACGTGAAAGAAAGAGAGAGAGCGGAAGAGAGAGAGAGAGAGAGAGAGAGAGAGAGAGAGAGAGGGGGAGGGAGGGAGAAAGAGAGACGGACGGAGACCACGTAAATGTGTATTTGAGTACGTTTTTTTATTTATACTTTGGAGGAAATTTTTGTGAGGGTTCGTAAAGCTGTGTGTGTGTGTGTGTGTGAATATATATATATATGTGTTTAGTGATCTCTTTTCTATCTATCTATCTATCTTCTGTCTGTCTGTCTCTCCGTCTCTCTGTCTATCTATCTATCTATCTATCTATCTCGATTGCACATACTCAATGTATGCGTTTTCTTTCTTCGCCAGTTCGTTGCGGCATAGATCTTGGGGAAAGACTGTCTCATTATGCTGGGTGTTAAAGTACCCGGAAATCATGGACAGGCGAGACAACTTTCCCCCCAATCGAATTCAGGAGTGATGGATACCAACATTTCACCATTTTTGTGGCTTATCAACATCCCGTACTCCAATTGCCTGTCTATGACTTCAGGTGTTTTAACACTCAAAGGTATGAGAGAGTCGTCTCCCTAACGCTACCCCGGAGCGAACCGGCGAGCAAACAAAACACATTCATTGAGTATAGGCGGTCGATAGTACTGATCACGCTCAATCGACTCATGCTGTAGTTTGTGTCAGGGCTTCTTACTGATAGTCAGTGTGATTTCCGGAAATCTCTTGATACCACGGGCATGATCTTTTGATCTTTGCTGCAAGACAACTGCAAGAAAACTGTCAGGAACGAAATCAAGACCGCTACCGTATAATCATCGACCTGACCACAGCCTTCGTTACCGTAAGCAGACAAGGCCTCTGGAAAATAATGAAGAAATTTGGTTGCCCAAACAAGTTCATTAGTATGACGCATCAGTCATACAATGGCTTGCTAGCTCGTGTGCTGAATGATGGAGAGTTCTCGGCACCTTTCACTCGAGCTCGACTAAAGGCAGTGCTCCAGCATGGCAACAGTCAAATGACCGAAACGAGTAAAAGAGTAAAAGAATAGACAAAGAGCCAGTCTCTAAACTAGATCCAGGGCTCTTTCGGTGGAATTTCAACAACATGAACGTGGTATTTTTGTATGTGTATGTATGTATGAGTGTATGTATGTATGTATGTATGTAAGCATGCATGCATGTATGTATGTATGTATGTATGTATGTATGTATGTATGTATGTATGACAGCTGATATATTGAGTATTGAGGCGATGGTGCACAAGCACCGGTTACGTTGGACTGGACACCTTATTAGAATGAAGGATAGCAGGATTCCTAAGCAGATGCTCTATGGAGAA
>NC_069003.1:23642995-23644301 GCF_001194135.2 Octopus bimaculoides
GATAGCAGGATTCCTAAGCAGATGCTCTATGGAGAACTTGTGAATGGAACGAGACTCCGGCAGAAACCAAGGCTGCGATTTAAGGACTGTGTCAAGTCCTCATCTATGTATGTATGTATAAGTGCAGATTTGTGTGTTTTGTTTCATGTATGCATTCTCATGCATATAGTTGCATGTCTAGACATGTTCATATATATTTAAGTGGTAAACTTCTGGAAAGTTTTACAGATTTTTACAGTTCCAGTGATGGCTTAGATCTATAGTCTCCGAAACAGCTTTCTCTTTTCTGGTTTTGAGAAGCTTAATTTCTTATGATTGGTATTTGGGCAGTGTGTTGCATATCCCATTTAGCCAATAGTTACAGGTTTAGACCTAAATTATTAATCTCGATAGAGTAGCTGTTGATTCCTCAATAGTTCACCGAAGGGATTGTTTTCGCTGATCTTTAACTTTATGTTAGCATCCGCTGGGCAGCTGATTTCCACAACTGTTCACAGTTTCTCTTCTCTATCCCAAATTACTGTGATAGGTCTATTGTATGTATGTATGTATGTATGTATGTATGTATGTATGTATGAATGTATGTATGTGTGTGTGTGAGTATCAGTTGGTTTGGGTCACATTGACCGCGATTATTAGCTTCCAGCTTGTAATTGCTGGCAGTCTGCACAGAAGGAACATTAATAAATAAATGGGCGAATTAATCAATTAATGATAGTCTCATTTTATCAGTTTTCGGCATTAAATTAAGAAAACGTTTATTTAATGATATCAAGCAATTTTCAACTGTAATCTCATTTGTAACACACACACAATCTCTCTCTCTCTCTCTCTCTCTCTCTCTCTCTCTCTCTCTCTCTCTCTCTCTCTCTCTCTCTGTATATATATATATATATATATATATATATATCCCAGTTTCTATGTATATCCGAGTTTCTATGGTTGTGTATAGGAGAATATATTAATCAATGAAATTCCAACTTAATCTGATTTTCATGTTTCATTATTTGCAATTTTTACAATTTTACAGTTTTAGAATATGGAAATGAAATAGTACTTTCATGCCTTACGCGATCATCAGGATTATGCAGTATCAGTCATGTTCCACAATTGACAACTGTGTTATCAAAGACAGTTCTCAATTATGGAACTCGATTGTCACTACATAAACCTGATGATTGCGTAACACATGAAAGTACTATTTCCTTTCCATATTCTAAAATTGTAAAATTGTAAAATTTGCAAATAATAAAACTTGAAAATCAGACTAAGTTGGTAAGTTGGAATTTCATCGATTAATATATAT
>NC_069003.1:23645053-23647627 GCF_001194135.2 Octopus bimaculoides
CAACAACGCGAAGACGTGATACCGATATAGTGTTACTGGACGCTCGGAAAAGGAAAGAAGGAGAATTTGATGTTTCGAGCGGAGCTCTTCGTCGGAAACATAGAAAACTCCAAAGAAAGGAAGACGGGGGAAGAAAAAAATCGCCAACGATATCCACGAGGTTACAATACAAACTTACATATATACATATGTATATGTATGTATGTATGTATGTATGTATGTATGTATGCTTGTATCTACGCACCCAGAAGCAGATTGAGAAGGATAAATAAATGATAGAGAGAAAAACTTGATCTGCTCGATTAATTTGTTTGACACTCCGACTACGTCTGCGTTTCTGCTAATGTATATACATGTGTTTGTGTGTGTGTGTATGCGTGAACGTGTGTATTCATTGCTGTGTTTTTGTATCTGAGCGTCTGTTAGCACCACTGGCTGATCGTATTTCAATAGCCCCTCCCTTTCTGCGTGGCTTGTATGTTCTGTACCGGTGACGCACAACGTTCCCCTACATGCATACATGCATGCATACATACATACATACATACATACATACATATATATATATATATATATATATATATATGTATATATCTATATATATATATATACACATATATAGATACATACATATATATATAAATATATATACAAATATATTGATATAGATTTTACGTGTATATATTCTATATATATATATATATATACACATATATACATATATATATACATATACATACATACATATATATATATATATATATATACACATATATATATACATATATCCATACATATATATATATATATATACATACATATATACCACGCACGCGCACACATAGATATATGCTTATACGTAAATGTGCATGTGCATACACTCACGCATACACATACGCGCATATACGCACACGCACCCATACGCAGCCACACTGTTGCACATACCCCGATGGAACGTAACTGGATCTTTTACACATTCCACCCGATAACACTGACTTTGGTTGTTGCAGTTTAAAGTTAAACCCCTTTTCTACCCGACTCTCCACAACCATACACACCAATAAGACACACATATAAAGAAAGAGCGATTGAGAGGTGGGGAGAGCGCGAGCGAGAGAGAGTGAGAGAGAGAGAGAGAGCTACTTTGGAGATTGAGACGTCTTGATGCATAAGCTTGTATATGAAAAAGTTGGATCTATTTTAAAACGGGGGCGCCAGTTTTCATTTATGTTTTATGTAGTGTTTTTGGTACGGAAAAACTTTCAAACTTCGTATACTTATCTATTTTGTGAAAAATATTTTTGTATTCGAATTTATTTCATGTAAAAAATTGTCTTATTTCGATAATTTCTACTAATCACTGACGTCTATTCAGTTGAAAACAGTTAGCGCTGTAACGGTGTATATCGTATTAATCCCCTAACCCTAACACTAACCCTAACCCTAACTAGACTGTTAACCGTAACCGTAACCCTAACCCTAACCCTAACCCTAACCCTAACTCTAGAATCCGAACTCTAAACTTGTTACACACATAGATACGCACAGCGTAATTTATTATATAAACAATATATGCGTATAAATTACGATTAAACCGGATGAAATATGTCACAGGGAATAACATTTTTATGACCGCCCAGCAGTAACTCTATTCAGCTGAATAGACGTCAGTGATTGGTTGAAATTACAGAAATACGACAACTTTAACATGGAATAACTTGCGAATTCCTTTTTTTGTTAAGAAGACTAAGAGTAAAAGATGTTTTATATGACACATTCTACCAGTGTCCCAAGTTTCAAAGTATTTCGTTAGTGTTTCGTTAAGAAAATACTGGCGTCCCCGTTTTAAAATAGATCCTAAAAGTTCACAACATCAAACAAATGAATATTTTTAAAATCATACCCCTAATGCACCTACTATGATAGGAATTGTTTCTGTTTTTAGACTCCACATTCGAGTTACCTCTATTTCCAGATCTTTGCATGCCCCCACTCACTCACTATTCTTGGTCATCATCAGAGATGCACATATTGTCATCCACTAAGGATAAGCAAATCTGATAAGCAACTGACAAGCAAATCTGATAAGCAACTGACAAGCAAATCTGTGGTGTTGAACAGAATATTTGCCATAATGCTATTTCTGCTTCAGCAACTCAGTGCTTAATCCGTCTGAAGTGTGACGGAAAATAGGTCAGTTTCAAAACATTGATGTCCAGGTCACAAAAGCAAAGTTTGAAGGGAATAGTAGTCGTTTCCTTTGATTTCTAGATAGAAGCAAAAGGAGGAAATAACACTTACTGACTAAAGACAAAAGAAAAAAAGAACTTTTAATTTTGTTCTATTGTGTAATGAGATATGAACATTAAGTCTGATTATAAGAGTCTCTGAACCACATGGTTCCGGGTTCAGTCCCACTGCGTGGCACCTTGGGCAAGTGTCTTCTACTATAGCCTTGGGCCGACCAAAGCCTTGTGAGTGGATTTGGTAGAGGGAAACTGAAAGAAGCCTGTCGTATATATGTATATATATATATATATATGTGTGTGTGTGTGTGTGTGTGTGTGTGTGTGT
>NC_069003.1:23650552-23653663 GCF_001194135.2 Octopus bimaculoides
TTTTACTCTTTTACTTGTTTCAGTCATTTGGCTGCGGCCATGCTGGAGCACTGCCTTTAGTCGAGCAAATCGACCCCCAGGACTTATTCTTTGTAAGCCTAGTACTTATTCTATTGGTCTCTTTTGCCGAACCGCTAAGTTACGGGGACGTAAACACGCCAGCATCGGTTGTCAAGCGATGTTGGGGGGACAAACACAGACACACAAACAAACACACACACACACATATATACATATATACGACAGGCTTCTTTCAGTTTCCGTCTACCAAATCCACTCACAAGGCTTTGGTCGGCCCGAGGCTTATAGTTGAAGACACTTGCCCAAGGTGCCACGCAGTGGGACTGAACCCGGAACCATGTAATCGGTAAGCAAGTTACTTACCACACCGCCACTCCTACGTCTATACCCACTCCTACGCCTATCTATCTATCTATCTATCTATCTATCTATCTATCTATCTATCTATCTATCTATATATATATATATATATGAATATCTATCTAGCTGCGTGCATGTATATATGTATGTATGTATATATGTTTGTATGTATGTATGTATGTATGTATGTATGCGTGTATTTATATGTGTATGTAACTATGTAAGCATGTACGTTTGTATGCTTGCATGTATGTTTGTATGTATATTTGTATGTATGTATGTATGTATGTATGTATGTATGTATGTATGTATGTATGTATGTATGTATGTATGTATGTATGTTTGCGTGCATGCATGCATGTAAGTATAATTTTATATTTCATGTTAATAAGATTAAACGCTACACATTCAATGAATATTTGTTGTATTCATAACTAGTTTTACGCTGAGATTACACAGACCGCCGCCATTAGTTTTCATGTTTTAGCGATTTCCAAGCAATGGATTTCGTAAATGAGACCATTTTTCTATTAATATATGACATAAATTACAACAATCATTCAATAGACACAATAACAATACAAAAGCTATTTGCTGGAACGTCAGTGTAGATGACTATGTATCCTACCGTTCGTTAACTTGTCCTTTTGATTTAAAGTAGAGGTGACCAAATTGTTTGATAAAAAGACGCCATTTAAAATGTTTTGCTTTCTTTTTAATGTTCAAATGTCGCAATCTGTATTATAAGAATTAAATGTATATTCTTATTTATGCTCCCTTCTAAAGCCTAGCCAGGCTCATGGGCCCGGTTTCCCGGCTTCTATGGCGTATGGGTTCCCTCCCAGCTGGACGGGACGCCGGTCCATCGCAGCGTTACTCAAGAAACAGGAAGAATGAGTGAGAGAAAGTCGGAGCGAAAGAGTACAACAGGGGTCGCCACCCCCACCCCCTGCCGGAGCCTCGTGGAGCCTTTAGGTGTTTTCGCTCAATAAACATACACGACACCCAGTCAGGGAATCGAAACCGCGATCCTCCGACCGCGAGTCCGCTGCCCTAACCACTGGGCCATGGCGCCTCCAGAAATGTATATTTGGAGAAAATTTATTTCTACGTAGTTTTTCTTCTGGGCGCAGGCACGGCTGTGTGGTTAAGAAGATTGCTTTGCAACTGCGTGGTTCCAGGTTCAGTTCCACTATGCAGAATGATGGGTAAGTATCTTCTACTATAGCTCCGGGCTGACCAATACCTTGTGAGCGAATTTGGTAGATGGAAACTATATGAAAGCCCGTCGTATATACAGAAACACAGAGGGGCCAATACAATGTAAAATTTTTCTCTTCAAAACCGATCAATAGGGACCGAAAACGTTTGGGACGTGTACACAAGGAAGAAACAAAGAGTCGTTTTAACAACTGAAATTCCCAAAAGTGGAAGAAAATAAAACACTGACAAGGGTTATCCCTGGAAAGAAAAACCTACGAAAAAACAAAACCCACGGTAACCTCGGAAATAAACCATGAGAGGAAAGCGCTCTCTGTCTTTTTGTTCTGTAGGTTCATGCTCAAAGTGAGTCCGTCATTCACACGTGCCATCCTTGCTACATTCACCCACCTTTTATTGAAATTGTCATTAGACAAAACTTCCCTCTCTATTCTCACCTTCCTTTTCAAGTAATACTTGAATAAGTTGATGAGAGGTTGGCCAGAGATCAAGCTTTTCAAAGTAAAGGAGAAAGAAATTTTCTGAATAACTGATTGGAAACTTACCGGTTCTTTGCCCATATTATATATTTGTACCTCTAATTATTGATGCGTTTGTGTTCTTTTCGTAAATAACCAAGTGCCAATCTACCAAGTAAGAGTTTTTTTTTCACGGCAAAGAAAGTGATTAGCTTACATACACTTTACAAATACAATCTGTAAGTGAAACAATTAAAATATGTAAAAGTATTCCGAAGTTCAACTATCCACAACTGATATTGGCCAAATTCCAGTGATAGAGTTTTGTTTCTTTCTAAGAAACAGCTTCCTTCTTTAAGAGAACGATCAGAATTGTTAAAAACGAAAATTGATGGACTCACACACGCGCCGATCAAATACATGCATTCATACGTGTGTGTGTGTGTTTCAAAATTATACAAAAAACAAAAGACAAAGGCTGGTAAGGGAACCACAAAAAGGACATATTAGTTTGACATGCCCGATCCTGAAATGGAAACCACGAACTTGTGAGTGCAAGAACCTAATCGCTTAGCCATGCATCCTTACAGACACACAAACACGTAAAATACATATATTTGAGGCTCTGATGAAGCTATTAGGTGATACTAAAGCACTCAATTATGAATCTGCTGCATCGTATAACAGAAACAGCCGTAAGCTAATGAAGTTCATAACACCATTGCTTATTCCTTTGGCACTTGTTTTTTTCTTATTACCACGCTATACTCGACTAACGCTTCGTTCTGAGACCTTGTGCATCGAGTTCCACACCAGGTTATTAGTGTCACAATGCCTAAGTGAAATACTGGCTTCAAATTTTAGCCCAAGGCCAGCAATTTCGTGGGGAGGAGGATAAGACGATTACATCGACCCCAGTGCTCAACTGGTATTTATTTTCTCGACCCCGAAATGGATGAAAGGTAAAGTCGACCTCGGTAGAATTTGAACTCAGAACGGAGGGACGGGCGAGGTGCCGCTAACGATTCTGCCAGCTCGCCGTCCTAGCCTA
>NC_069003.1:23654806-23655505 GCF_001194135.2 Octopus bimaculoides
GTGTGTGTGAATACGAGTATATATAAGCTGTTGAAAAGTGATGTATGTGCGTGCGTGTGTGTGTATGTGTTTGTATGTGTGCGTTTGTATGTTTAAGTGCGGTCAAGCTCCTGTATGTATGGGATGAGAGGAAGAAGGAGACAGGAAGAGAGAGAGGGAGAGAGAGAGAGAGAGAGGGGGAGAGAGAGAGGGAGAGGGAGAGAGAGAGGGAGTGAGTGTGAGAAAACGAGAAAGAGAGAGAAAGAGGAGGAGTGCTTGCGTATATGCATGGATTATCATTCGCGTGTGTGTACGGGAGTGTGTGTGCACATGTTCACGCGCACCTGCTTATATGTATATATATATATATATATATGTGCACGTGTGTGTGTATACTGTGACGTAAGTAACATCAACTTCGAAGCTATAGCATGGAACGCACGCATATATATACATACGAGCATACATGTACATAGGCATACGCACAAACATACATACAGACACAGAGACACACACACATACATTTACATTTACTAAAAATATATACATCTATCAATATTCACACACGCACACACACACATATATGTATGCATGTATATAAATATATGTATGTATATAAATATATGTATATCTATATATATATGTGTGTGTATATATACATACATACATATATATGCCCTCACATACACACATATATATATATATATATATATATATATA
>NC_069003.1:23656361-23659331 GCF_001194135.2 Octopus bimaculoides
AAGAGTATATATATATATATATATTTTTTTTTATATAGAAAGATGACCAGTAGGGTATATATATATATATATATATATATATATATATGTACTTGTATATGTACATGTATATTCTTTTGTACTCTTGGTACAAGGCTCGAAATTTTTTTTGTGGGGGTGGGGACCAGTCGATTAGATCGACCGCAGTACGCAACTGGTATTTAATTTATCGACCGCGAAAGGATGAAAGGCAAATTCGACCTCGGCGGAATTTGAACTCAGGACGTAAAAAACAGACGAAGTATTTCGCCCAGCGTGCTAACGTTTCTGCCAGCTCGCCGCCTTTATGTACATATATATTGATACATACACACGCACATGCGCGTATATATACACTCATAGATACATATATACATTCTTATACACAACATGCTGATATATCCATGTAATGAGGAAATAAGAACAGGTGTAAAGCAGGAGAAACACCACCACTACTATACCTACCACCACCAACAGCAACAACAACAAAAGCAGTAGCACCACCACCATCACCACCACCATCACCTCCTGCATCACCTCCTGCATCACCTCGACCATTACAAGTAACAACAATAACAACAACAACGACATCAACAACAAGTCGTCCTTATATAGCTTATAAGCTGTATATAATTATATTGCTTGTAAGCAAAATATAATTTAATAAGCACAGATTGATTCCCATCCTTTGTCTTCCAATTGAAATCGTAACCATAGGTAGGTTGAGTGCACAGCTACTGATGAACGTGTAAGGAGAAGAGACTGCATGCCTGATCTGTGTGTATGCATCCCATTGCGCGCACACACGCAGGTATATATTCCTTTAGCATTTAAGCCGGCCATATTATTCTGCCTGTTTTTTTTTTTGTTCAGAGTGGCTGGTTTGGGCCTCTCACACCTAGTCAACAGTGTTGTTCTAAAAATGAACATTTACATCATCAGAAACAGTCTGGTCATATATATTCGGATACAGTCTGGCCATATCTATTCGGATACAGTCTGGCCATATCTATTCGGATACAGTCTGGTCATATATATACGGATACAGTCTGGCTATATATTTTTTCCAAGATGATACAGTCTGGCCACATATATTCGGATACAGTCTGGTCATATATATATGCGGATAGGGTCTGGCCATATATATATGCGGATAGAGTCTGGCCATATATATTCGGATACATATATTTTCTCCAAGTTTCGCTTCATTTCACGACTACAGTAGTGGTTCACAACCGGGAGTCATACGAACCCTGCAGCTTCATATAAGAATTTTGGGGGTCCACATAAGCAAAATAGTAAATTGGGAACCTACAGTAATTTACTAAGGGTCCATGAAAAAAAAAAAAACTTTGCTTTAGACATTTATAGCAAGAAACAGCAAGATTTCTTTCTCTAACATTTTACATAGCTCAACCTACACAAGTTAACGCACGAAAAACAAAACAGGAATTTTGAACGAAGTATCTACAAAACATGACATGGCTATGGGGGTCCACAAAAGTAAGATAGTAATCAAAGGGTCCATAAGTAAAAGATGGCTGACCACCACTGATCTACAGTCAATTGCTTTCATATATTGTTTGAAAGTTCTCATAATTTGCTTCTGAGTTATCAAACACACCTTGATTCTATTCTCACATCAGACAGTTCATGAGGTTGCTTGGTGTGTTGTCTGAAAGGAGCAATGTTTTCTTGGCAGTATAATGTCTGGTATTGCATTGCATCTTTCCACTCCAGGCCAAAAATGCTTGTAAACCACTCTTCGGAAAATGTTCTTCGTCATCCACGCGTTCTTAATTGAATCCGAAATCAGCGGTTGATTAAACTTTACATAATCCTTCAAAACCCTTGTATTTTCAGAGTCATGCGCAAATAAGGATTTTAATTTTATGTCACCAGCGTTGTTTACTTCCAGAAGAAACGTCAGACAAATTTGTTGAAGCTTTAGATTCTGGTATTGATTCTTCTTCAGAAATGATGTTCTAACAATCTTCAGCTCCAGAAAAGTGCAGTTTCATCAACATTGCATACTTGCGCTATCTCCCGATATATACACACAAATACACAAACACACATACATACATACATACATACATACATACATACATACATACATATACTGACAGAGAAAATAAATAAGCAGGTAGGCATGTTGATAGATAGATACTCATTCTGACACAAAACAATGTATCCAGGCATTCACAGTGAAACATTCCACCGTTTATTCGGTAAACACATACACAAACAACTTCCATACATGCACATATGTACACACACACACACACACACACACACACACACACACACACACACACACACGCACATGTATATATATATTTTTGTGCGCATTGTATTTATAGTTTTTTCAAATTGTTACTGAATGCATTCATCTTAGTTAAAACCCTGAAAAGCGGAATTTTGGCTTAGCAAAAGCGTGGTTTTTAAATTATTAAAATTCATCCAAGATTAAGTAGGGCGAAATTAATGGACATAGGAATTAATGAACATTAGAGTTAATATTATCTGCCTATGATTATAATTTCGATTGTGCAGTAATTGTTTTCTGTTCAGCACCTGATGTTAGGTGCAATGTATATGAATGATTAATCACTTTTTCTCTTTCACTTTGTCCCTTTCATTTTCTTCTGTACTTTTCTTCTGATGAAGGACTACCGTCCGAAACATCCAGGATTTTCACTTTATATTTGAAGGTCAGACCAATAAAATATCTGTTAAAACATGATCCATCTATGTTGTCTCTTTCTTTTCGTTCATTGCTCTTACACTATAATTTTTCTGTATATATATGTACACAAACACACAGACACACACATAATTTATATATACATATATGTGCATATAATATATAGGTATGAGTGTAAGTGTGTGTCTGTGTGTTGATCTCTCACTTTCTCCCCTCTCTCTTTATTTATATATATATATATATAT
>NC_069003.1:23660186-23660520 GCF_001194135.2 Octopus bimaculoides
GCACCCTCCCCCCCCCCAATCATGCACCCAAACATATGTGCCTGCATACATACATAAAAATATATATATATATAATACATACGTACATATGTATGTATATATATTCATACACATGTGTATATACACATATGTATATACACATGTATGTATAGGTCTGGCAATAGACATCCTCAGGTGGCAGGTGTGACCTGAACGTTCTTGATTTGCTTACATGGGTAGCTAAGTCAGAACAACAACAACAACAACAGCAACAACACCTCACCGCTACCCCTATCGCTACCACAACCACCACCACAACCACCACCACCACCACCACCACCACCACTACCACCAC
>NC_069003.1:23661680-23662330 GCF_001194135.2 Octopus bimaculoides
TATATATATATATATATATATATATATATATATATATATATGTATATATATATATATGTATATATATATATACATACATATATGTATATATGTGTGTTATATATATTATATATTACATACACACACAGAAACATACATATACCCACATGCAAATTTGCCAGTGTATACATACATATGCAAATATCATATATCATATCATATGATGGAGTCTTCCGTCAATTTCCATGACCTCTTCAGTGAAGTAGCATGGGAAGCGGCCGAGTATTCCATAGACACGTGTACCCATAACATAATTCTTAGAAAGAAACGAGTGTGCATGAGAATGCCGACCCGTCTGCGGTTTCTGTTTAAATAGTTGTACTTAACGAGGCACTGGTGGACCAAGGTGATCGTAGACACCATTGCCTAACAAGTCACTCTGTATTATCGGATCCGTGACGTCATGGTTACGAAGCGAACGTTTTAACTCTTCATCCATCCGTTCATCCTTCCGTCTGTCCATCCGTCTGCCTGCCAGCCTGCCTGCCTGCCTGCCTGTCTGTCTGCCTGTCTGTCTATCTATCTATCAATCTGTCTACCTTGCTATGTATGTGTTCCCGCGCGTGTATGCATATACACACTCATATATATATACTGTATATATATATATA
>NC_069003.1:23663088-23664959 GCF_001194135.2 Octopus bimaculoides
TCTATCTTATGATATTTACTTTACTTTATATTATACTCATTTATTGTGCTTTTAATTATTAATTTTTCTATATGTGATAGTGGATTTTCATCGATGAGTTCTTGAAAATTGGTTATTTTCCCTAAAACTATATATATATATATATATATATATATATATATATAAACACATGTATATATTTATGTATGTATGTACGTATGTACGTATTCCTGTAGAGTCATGTTCAATACATTCGAGGTTGTAACTGAGGGAGTATGTACAGACCGGACCATCAAAGCTAATAAACTGGATATTGTTATGAAAGACCAAAACAATAAAATCTGTTTATTGATTGACATGAGCATAACTTGTGATCACAATATCTTGGCAAAAGAATATGATAAGCTCAGGAAATATGGAAATGTGTTGGTTGAAATCGAAAAAATGTGGCATCTCAAGACGGTTACAATACCTGTGATTGTAGGAGCACTTGGATTGATCAGAAAAAGAGCTGAAAATCATTTAAGAATCATCCCTGGCTTACCATCATGCAGGAAGTGGAAAAGATCGGCATAAGTGGTACGTCACACGTATTGAGAAGAGCATTGTTGCTGTGTATTTTCTTTCCTTTTTCCCCTTTATTTTCTTTGTTGTCTATTTTTCCTTTTTTTCCCTCCTTTTCTCTAATTTTCTTTTCTATCACATGACTTTGCAAATGAACAATCTGCAGTGTTTATTTTGATGGCTTACCAATGTATACAGGGAGTTTCTTTTCCTAGGTGTAGGGAAGACATTCAACAAGAAATGGAAACAAAATTTATAGATAATAATAATAATAATAATAATAATAATAATAATAATAATAATAATAATAATAATAATAATAATAATTGATTTTTAAAATTCTCAATCGCAGAATAATGCTAATAATATAACCTGAACAGGATAAACTACCCCTATTTTGCAAAGAAAAGTGTAGGTGGCGGAATTAATTCTTTCTATTAAAGGCACAAGGCCTGAAATTTTAGGAGAGGGGCCTAGCCGATTACCTTAACCCCAGTGTTTCAATGGTATTTAATTCATCGACTCAGAAAGGATGAAACACAAAGTCGACTCCCGGCGAAATTTGAACTTAGAACGCAAAGACGGGCGAAATGCCGCTAAGCATTTTATCCGGCATGCCAACGATTCTTGCCTGAATAATAATAATAATAATAATAATAATAATAATTTCTAATGTTGGTACAAGGCCTGAAACCTTTGGGGGAAGGGGCTAGTCGATTGCATCGACGACAACATCAACAATAACAATGCCAGTAATGATAATCACTCCATACCCCCCCCCATCCTCATCATCCTCATCATCATCATCATCATCATCATTATTATTATTATTATTATTATTATTATTCATAAGTATCTTACTATGAACAAATTTGCATATATAATAAGATGTCACCTTTAACCTATAACATTTCCAGTGATATCATGTATAAAGGGCAGATTACTCAATGTTAAAGATCCTTTCTTTTGTCTTCAAAATATCTCGTTGATGTAGTGGTGGTGGTGGTGGTAGGAGGATGGCATTGACAGCATCAGCGGTGACGGTGGAGGTGGCAAATGTGATGGTGGTGGTGGTGGTGGCGATGACGGAATTGGTGATGGAGAGGATTAAGTCAAAGAGGAAGATCTTTGTTCCATGGCTGTGGCCCTCAAACTGGAAGGACCGGATGCCGGGAGGAGGGAGGGTGAAGAGTTTAGATGAGGTAGGGAAAGTTCAGTCTCTCTTTGATGCTTCGGAAGGAGACTCTAATAACGTGGGTAACTGACTCCAGGGTCGAATACGGTTGTGATTTCGGGTAGAATTGTCTGCTTGTCTATCCGTTTGCATG
>NC_069003.1:23668569-23669862 GCF_001194135.2 Octopus bimaculoides
TAAAATAAATTCATTTTTCATAAATACAAAGACACACACACACACACACACGTACGTACGTACGTATGTATGTATGTATGTATGTATGTATGTATGTATGTACGTATGTATTTATATATGTATGAATAGGTGCGTACATATAACGGGCTTCCACTATTTACTCAAATTAACTCTTAATGCATTAGTAATCGGCCAGGGACTATACTAAAAGAACCTTGCCCAAGGTGCCACACAATGGGACTGAACCCAAAACCTCGTTGCAAAGCAAGCTTCTGAAACACATATCTATGCATGTTCCTATTGCACGACTTCCTTTTTCCCAGAATTGAAAAAAAAAAAAAAAAGAACGAGGCATTTATAGACAGCACAAATAATTCCAACAAGACCACCCAGATCGCAAAAACTTCTACGTACACTATTAAAGAAATTTATACCGACCATGTCATTTCCCAGTGTGATATTGTATCATAACTCTGCTCGATGGCCTAACCATTTCGGTTTGTGATTAGTTCCTTTGGGGGCTGCGTCAAAGGGTAAAGTCTTTGTCAAGGAATCGCACACACTGATTGAACTAAAAGCTGTTATTCGTCTAGAAATTGCGGCGTTATCTCAGGACGTGACGCTACACGTCATGCCGAACTACCCGACTAATACTACAAGGGTGAGTGTGAGGAAATAGGACGTTTTGGGGATGACGTTACTTTCGAGGCCAAATGGACAGCTTCTTATGTCTTACAGATACGTTTATAAATGTTATGTCTTATTGTGAGGATTTAAAGAATAAAGGTGGCTAATAATTATTATTAAAACACACACACACACACACACACACACACACACACACACACACACACAGAAGCACACACATATACACATGCAAACACACGCACCCACACACATACAGAATCTCACATATACACACAGACACACACAGACTCACACACACATATTCAAATCAGATATCCCTGCCGCACTCTATCTATCTATCTATCTATCTATCTATCTATCTATCTATCTATCTATCTATCTATCTATCTATCTATCTACCTATCTATCCGGCTATCTGTCTGTCTATTTGTCTGACTGTTTGATTGTCTGTCTATCTATGTTTCTATTTATCTCTATAGGCATATATACACAAACAGATACGCACACATACATACACGTGCGCGCACACACACAAATAAATTAATAGATAGATAGTTATATAGACAGACAGACAGACAGATAGATAGACAGACAGACAGAAAGAGAGATAGACAGTCAGATAGACAGAAAGATAGACAGACAGAC
>NC_069003.1:23670569-23671547 GCF_001194135.2 Octopus bimaculoides
ATTTCCACTTATTTTTCTTTTTATCTTTTAAATTTTTGTTTTATTTGTATTTTTTTAATTTCTTTTATTTTTTTTTAGAGTGTTTTGGAAATTCCTTGATACAGTTATAATATTTGGAGAGAAGATTTTTTTCTCAAAGAGTTAAGATTGAGAAAGGAACCTTCTTAGAAAGTCGAAAGACACTAACCTTTGGGAAAAGATTTCACAAAATGTGTGTAGGCTTTGCTTTTATAGATGTGCAAGCGCTTTTAGTTCTTAACGTTTTCAAGCACGCGTTGTTATATATAGTGGAAGTTATTTTCAGTAAAATTGTTGTTGACTATTTCCGGTTTAGTTTCGGACTCAGAAATCTTATGAAATATTCTTCTTTTGCCTTTCGGAGAAGGTCGTTCTCTTCATTTATTTTATGAATATTGAAAATTGTAAATTTTCCTGTGCACAGTTATCCAAATAATTGCTACATGGTATACATATAAGTGTAGGATGTTTTATTTGATGTCTATGCACATTTATCCAAATGATCGCTACATGGTATACGTCTAAATGTGGGATGTTTTATATGATGTCTATTTACACGCTTGGTTAGTTTCGTTGCATCGTGGGCATGTGGTACAATATATCAGGTTTTTGCTTTTGCAGTTCATATTTTCATTCACCTTTAATTCTTTTCCATTCTTGAAATTTTTTTAGCTGGCCCCTCTTCTATTAAATCACATGTTCCAAAACGAAACTAACCAACCGTGTAAATGTGCACAGACATCAAATAAAACATCCCGCACTTAGATGTATACTATGTAGCAATCATTTGGATAACTATGCACAAGGAAAATTTACAATTTTCAATATTCATAAAATAAATGAAGAGAACGACCTTCTCCGGAAGGCAAAAGAAGAATATTTTATAAAATTTCTGAGTCCGGAACCATGTGGTTGGTAAGCAAGCTACTTACCACACAGCCACTCCTACGCCTATATATA
>NC_069003.1:23677968-23679099 GCF_001194135.2 Octopus bimaculoides
TGATGTTGTCAAAACTGTTTTTAGCACAAGTAAATACGTTTTTTTTTTTAAATAGGTTGTTTTTTAAAACTCCACCAGGTTATTCTTATTTTTTCCTCTCGTTTTGCGTTGGGTGTAAAGAAATTCTTTCTTTTCCTCTCGTTTTGTGTTTTGTGTAAACATCGAATTAAGATGTTTTAAAGACGGATTCTGTATAAACCATTGTAACGAATGGCTTCCAAGATTTCTAAGCCAGGACTCGAAACCGAATCTACATTTTTCTACAAGTTCTCTTCCTGTTGTTCTCGGATTTTGCACTAGAAAATTTATGCATGTGAATTATTTACCTAAGACCTTTTTCAAATCAAACTTGGGTCAAGGTTGATTACAGGGAAGAAACATTCTGTTCAGCCTGACCTAATTTGGTTAAAAAAAATTAAATACAGAACCCCAAATCGGTGCCGTCTCTTTGGTCACTTTGTGCCTAGCCGAGAGTATCTATTTCTCTCCCTTCGTTTAGAGATTGTCATCGTGCAACAATACAACTTTCTCTCTATCTACTTGTCATCTCAGAGAGGTAGACTCTCTTACTCTTTCTCTCTCTCCTGTTTTCACTCGTCTTCTAGCAGTCAACAAAAACTGAAGCTAACTACCTACGTAATGGATAAAAGAACGGCAAATAATTTCTGTATAACAACAACTCGAAGTTGTATCTTACATTGTAACGATGAAAATAAAAGACCTTTTCAATTTATATGTTTTCCATCTAGTTTATTTGTTACTTGCAATTGTTATACTATCCAACTAAAGATGTTTTGAAGATGAGCATTATAAATAATCAAACTAAAGATGTTTTTAAAATGACTGTAGTATATAAACCAAAAAACGATTGTCGTATAGAAGCCTTCAAACTAAAGATGTTTTAAAGATGACTTTGGTAAATAAACTATTAAGCTGAAGGTATTCTAAAGACCAATGCAGAAAATATATAATCACTACCACAACGACTATAACAACACCACCACCATCAGTATCACCAACACCACCATCAACCCGCACACTACCACCAACACCGACACCACTACTACCAACATCACGTGAAGCATGAACACCAAAAGCATTACCACCACCACCACCACCACCACCACCACC
>NC_069003.1:23679644-23680728 GCF_001194135.2 Octopus bimaculoides
TCTCTCTCTCTCTCTCTCTCTCTCTCTCTCTCTTACGAATCGCAGAGGTCCCGAAGAAGGTCACAGACGTCACCTTTCTTCCCTCTGATTAAGTCATTAAACAGCCAGAAATTCTTCTATTTGGGTTTTAGAAATAAAAGAAAGATCGTACACGAGTAGGCGTGGAAAAAATAAGATAAAAGAGAAAGAACAAAAAAAAACCCACGATAAATGACTGAGGCAGGCTGGGAAGATGGAAGACAAGTGGGTACATAGCCAGGTAAGTAGGTAGACAGGTGAGTAGATAGACAGGTAGGAAGATAGGCTGGTAGCTAGACAAATAGGAAGGAGGTAAGTGAATAGGTTTAGTGTTTAAGTATAGAAGCCTCTTCTAGGAGAGATGCCATCTGCAAAGTAGGAATTTTATTACAAGAATCATAATGTTTTAAAGTTTATTGATTTTTCGAAGTTTCCCGCCTCTACCATTTCGTTCATTTGTTCAGTAAAGTGTAAAACTTAGAGTATACTTGAAAACTGGAGTGGTTTGTTCACGGCAGCCATGCAAATGTACGACAAGCTTTTACGGTTAATAATGTCGTTTCACATAAACCGGAATTTTAGCATCCATTTTTATGAATTTATCTATTAAATTTCCCCCAATTAATTAGGCATATGTTTATACAAGCGTATTATGTACCTGTGTACGCCTTCATGCGTGAAGGTATGTACGTATACATGTGTATGTGTATGTATGTATGTATATGTAAGTGATGGTATGTATACACACACACACACACACACAGACAGACATACACAAGTCTTTTATCTTTTACCTTTGACCTGTTTCAGTCATTACATTGCGGCCATGCTGGGGCACCGCCTTAGAGAGTTTATAGTCAATTGCATCGATTCCAGTACTTCACTTTTTTTTCAAGCCTGGTACTAATTCTATCGATCTCTTTTGCTGAACAGCAAAGTCACGGGGACATAAACACACACACACCGGTTGTCAAACGGTGGTGATGGGACAGACACAGACAAAGATACACACACATAGATATACATACATACATACATACATACATACATACATATATATATATAT
>NC_069003.1:23681833-23684213 GCF_001194135.2 Octopus bimaculoides
CACCAGCACCAGCACCACCACCACCACCACCACCACTACCACCACCACTATCACTGCTACCACCACCAACACCGCCACAACGACGAGAACCATCACCACCACTACTGCTACCATTATGACCATCACAGCCACCAGGACGACCACCACCATCCCCAACACCACTACTACCAGCATCTACTACCGCCGTCGCCACCACCATTATCATCATCCTCCACCACTACCAACAAGAACAACAACGACGATTACGACGATGACGACGAAGGCGACATCTCGCGGTATGACTAGAGCCTGTATTAAAGATGTACGTGACTACGACATGTCTGAAAGGAAACGTTATCTAACAGTAAATTATAAAGTAATTGTTGATTTACACATTAACAATGGCGAAATAATTAACAAAAGGAAAACAATAATTACATTTGAAATGACACTTTACATTACATTGACAGCAGACGACTTCCGGTCGTACAAGATGGCGTAGGAACTGAATGGTAAACGACGATGATGGCGATGGTGGTTGTAGTAACGGGAGACTGAGGATTGGAGGTTATCGAGGTTAGGTATGTGTGTGTGAGAGGAACCGAAGATAATGAGGAAGGGGACAGAGACAGTATAGATGAGTCAAGAGATGAGCTAGCGATTAAATAAGGACTGGCGCGGAGGTGATGTTCAAATATCACAGAAAGGATGGGTTTGTTACCAGATGTTAGGAAATAAGACAACAGCGATATTCTTTCATTTCCTCGCCGGAAGATTTCTTTGTAGCCTTCTGCGTATGTGCTCCCCTCGCTCCCTCTCGCCCACCCCTTCGTTGCAAACTTGTGTATATATTACTGCTTAGCTCAATAAATGATTATAATGCTGTATATATACGTTGGTCTATGATCTTATATAGACTACTGCAGTGATTTTTAATTTGACAAATATCAGGCCCCACTCCTAAATATACGTGTACATACATGCACACGCGTACGCACACCAACCCACATATATCATTTTCTTTTTTTCGTTTTATCTAGTTTCAGTTCATGAGCTGTGGCCATGCTGGGGCACCGCCATTTGGTGTTGCTACACAATTTTACTTCACGAATTTTACTTCACGAATTTTACTTCAGGAATTGACATTTGGTGCATGAGAGAGTTTGATGCAGCTGCCCTCATCTGCACCTCCTGCCGCGAAGTTGGTTCATCTGGGACATGTATATCATTATTCAGTTTATTTCAAGATTTCTTGCCAATAGAGAAAGAAAAGGTTTCTAACCTAGATCCAAGGTTCCTTCATTGGAATTTCATCATGAACAACAGGGTATTTTTGTATGTATATATGTATGTATGTATGTCTGCATGTATGTATGTATACGATTTCTTTAATGACTTTGTTAATGTTATGATTTTTTTTCCTTTTGACATTTGATAGCCGTTACGTTTAGCTTGCTTTAGAAGCAAATTGCACGTAATTTTGTTTACAGCTGTTAATTCAGTGTCAATTTTAACATGGAGTACAAAAACGAACATTTTCGCCAGATATTGCTTTTTTTTTATTTCGGTAAAGGCAAAAAAGCTACAAAGGCTCACAAAGAAATATGTGAAATTTATGGTGTTGTTTGCTTAACGGAATGCACATATTAGAAATGGTTTTAAAAATTCCGTTCTGGAGATTTTTCACTCAAAGATGACCGACGTTCTGGTCGACCTATTGAAGTTGATGATGACCGAATCAAATCCAACATTGAATCTGATTGTCATATAACTGTGCAAGAGATTGCAGAGAGGTTAAATGTATAACACATAATTGAAAATCGCTTAAAATGTCTTAGACTTGTTAAGGAGCTCGATATTTGGGTTCCACATAAATTGAAAGAGATCCACTTAATACAGAAGGAAACTCGTCGTTTTCGCTCGTATGCTTTTAATTTAATTAGATAACAAAGAAGGAAGCAATGATGAAAGTATAGAATTTGCGATGGATATATATATATGAATATATATGTATGTATGCATATATATATATATATATATATACAGACACACACACATATATATATAGATATAAATATACATGTCTATCTATCTATCTATCTATCTATCTATCTATACATACATACATACATACATACACTCGCAAGGCTTTTATCGGTTCGGAGCTATAGTAGAAGACTCGTGCCCAGTGCTTTGCTTGCCGCACAGTAGAACTGGGAAGACAAAGATAACTTTATGTGAATGATTATTATTTTCTTGCAATTATTATTATTATTATTATTATTATTATTTATTTTTATAACGTGCTTTCACTTCACTACCGAGCGCAGCTCTGTGCGCCTTGGGTATGTGCTGTGGTTTGCTGTGGTGCTCTTATGTTTACTGTATTGAAAGTGTTTTG
>NC_069003.1:23684699-23685244 GCF_001194135.2 Octopus bimaculoides
CACACACACACACACACACATATAGGCAATTCAAATAAACAATTCAAATAAACGAATAAAATTAACGGAACGACAAAAGGACGTGCACAAGATGTGTGTATTAGTTTGACAACAACTTCATACAACGAGCTTTTCGTTTCTCGAAACGATTCGATTTCATTTCAATGCAACATGGCTGCTAATTTTCGCATCTTAAATAATCCCAGGCCACGAAGAAGCTCCGTCTTTGACGGTAAAACTTACCAGTATGTGCTAGAGAGGAGTTACGTAATTCCATTTAAACACTTAACAGATTCACTTACTTAATAACTAAATATACTTGAGACGTTCTCATAAAACTATTGAAAAACAAAACAAAATATAACAAAAACAAAAACAAAGCAAGCCTACTTAATGGCTTCGCTTTTTGTTTGTTTTGTTATTTTTGCCGGTTTAGTTTACAAATTACTCTGAACGGTTTCATTTAGAAAGGGTTATTTTTTTGGTTTTGCTCCACATTTTTTATATTCGTATATAAAATAAGTTATATCTTCATAGATGTATAT
>NC_069003.1:23685793-23689612 GCF_001194135.2 Octopus bimaculoides
AGAATATACTTACATATATGTGCGTCTATATGTACATATTTGTCTATGTCAGTATATATTCACATATACACATACAAGTACACACAAACACACACACACGCACACACACACACACACACACACACACACACACGTGCGCGCATACACACATATTACGGAGGTCAAGCAAATATTAAGTATGACTATTACTTACTGATGGGCAGCAAAACTAAAATGACTTTTGAGCCCGGCTGATGATCGACATCTTTTACCACAGCTAATACAAAACTCTCTCCTCAAGTTTAAATACACAACAGAATCATGATATTTAGCACTGATTACAGACAGGAGACTTTTGAGCCTACCAATGAGTAACGAAAGACAACAAGATTTATTGAATGATTGGCACACATGATTTTTCAAGAAGCAAAAATGTATTCACTTATTCGGTTAATGGAGTGGCTAACAAGATCAGTCTTAAATTAATTCAGTTGCGAGTTGAAAATTTAAACGAAAATTATGAATATCTATATGGTATCGTTTTTTTTTTTGTTCCTCGTAATAATGTCGTATGTTTAATGCGATTCTCTTCAAATGTATCGATGCATTTTAGTATATTTTCTCTCCATGATGTCCTATCGAGCGCAATAATTTCCTTTTCTCACGCAAGCTTGGCTGTGTGGTTAAGAAGCTTACATTAAAACCATGTGATTTCGGGTTCAGTTCAGTAGCACGGCACCATGTCCTTTTACTATAGTTTTGTGCCGACCAATGAAAGCTAATCGTATGTATGTATGTATGCATGTATGTATGTATGTATGTATGTATGTGGGAGTAGGCATGCCTGAGTGATCAGAAGTCTTTTTAATAACCTCATGGCTCTGGGCTCAATCCCACTGCAGACACCTTGTGTAAATATCTTCTATTATAGCCTTGAGTCGACCAAAGCCTTGTAAGTGGATTTGGTAAACGGAAACTGAAAGAGGCAAGTCGTATATATATATATATATATATATATATATATGTATGTATATATATATATATATATATAAATCTGTAGTTAAATATATTCAATGAGAATATTATATACTGAATTTATATTGAGTGCTCTATTGTATCAAAGCATTAATACTATTAATATATTTACGTATTTAATACGAGTGATTATACATATTTTATATAATATATTATTATTATTATTAATATCAGGAAATCAATATTAGAAAATTTATCAGAAAGATATATACGTGTGTAAAATAATTGTTGTATTAAAAATATAAATATAGTAGTCAACCTTGCTACCACTCGAACACAACGCAGTTTTGTTCTTCCTATATATCTACACACACACACACACACACACACTTACACATACACACGCACACCTACTCATACACAGATACACACTTTCTCACGATACACAAACACATATATACAAGCACACACACACACGCACACACGCATGCATGCATACATACATAAATACATACATACATGCATACATACATACATACATACGTACATACAGTCACCCACCCCTTACACACAAACAGGCAAACCGGATTCAGAAACACACATCACATGCGCACATACACACAAACACACACACATACTCACTCACTCACACACACACACACACACACACACACACGCTCTCGCATACATACACACACACACACAGACATACTTTCTCATAACACAGAAACACATATATGCAAGCACACACACACATTTGTGCGCACAAGCACACACACATACGCACACACATACATACACACATTGGAGCGTTGTAAAGGTAACGAATATTTAATGTCCAGCGTTGCTCATCAGAGCGAAACGGTGAAATCGTAGAAGCGAAACCAGGTTTAAAAGTCTTTATTGTCCGCTCGGAGATGAGCAAGGGTGGCAGCAGTAGCAGGAACAGCAACAACAACAACAACAACAACAACAACAGCTACTACTACTACTACTACTACTACTACTGTTGCTGCTGTTGTTGTTGTTGTCTTTATTTTAATAATAGCAGTAATAGTAGCTGTTATTGTTGTAGATTATAGTGATTGCAGGAAAAGGGGTGTTGTTGATGTTGTTGTTGTTGAGGGTGGTGGTGATGGTGGTGTCGACAAAGCGACGGGTGGTGGTGGTGGTAGTAGTGGTGGTGGTGGTGGCGATAGTGGCAGTATTTGTCTTTATCGTGGTAGTGCTTGGGTTAGTGATAATGAAGTCGATGTTAATGGTGGACAGGCAGTTGTTGGTCACCATGGCAACCTTAACGACCACCATCGTGTATAACTAACGCATATTCTTTTCTACTCTTAGCACAAGGCCTGAAATTTGGGGGGAGGGTGGGCCAGTCGATTAGATCGATCCCCAGTATGCAACTGGTACTTAATTTATCGACCCTGAAAGGATGAAAGGCAAAGTCGAACTCGGCAGAATTTGAACTCAGAACGTAGCGACAGACGAAATAAGCATTTCGCCCGACATGCTAACGTTTCTGCCTCGCTCAGTGTTACACGTGTTTCACACTTCCACGCAACACCGTATGTCATATTTTTGAGTCACACATTTATTGCTTTCATTAAAAACACTAATACATATGCGTAACACGAAAGCCTGATCAATAGCTGCATGTCTCTGGAGGTAGTATCATAGACGTTACAGTACCTTCACAAAAAAACTTTGGGGGCTTGTAGGACTGTCAAGCAAAGAGAAAAAGACAGGCAAGGACAGCGAAGAAGAAACTGTTTCATCAGGAACTCTCTGTCACAATTGGATGAAAGTACCGAGTATGAACTGGACTCATCAATAACACCAGGATACACGAAGGCTTGATCAACTGCTGGATGTCTATGAAGGTTGTCTTAGATCAGGTCTGGCCAACTCGAATTACTTTGCGGGCCACTTTAATCACAGAAAGTTTTTTGAGGGCCACTTGTATACTTTATGCACTAATAGTCAAATAGTCAAATTACAGAATCATGAATTTTTCATACTTTTTGTTTGTTTAAAATTCTAAAATTGTCGGCTATTGCTTTATTGCCACTTATAAATTCTTAATTTATTTTGAATTAAGTGTTTTACACAAATAATTTTATTTAGAAATTAAGCACAATAAATACTTCGAGAAAGTATCAAGCGGGCCGCAAGATAAAAGACTATGGGCTGCAGGCGGCCCGCGGGCATCAGGTTGGGCAGCCCTGTCTTAGATGCTATAGTACCTTCCCAAAAACTGTTGAGACCTGTAAGACTGCCGAGCAAGAACCAACCAAGAAGGAACTGTTTTCCACCAGGAACTACGTGTCACACCTGTCAAACTTGTGGAAGAAAGTACCGAGCAAGAACTGGACTCGATTTCTTCGACCAAAATATCCTTTAAGACGGTGCTCTAGCATGGCCGCAGTCAAATGACTGAAACAAGTGAAAGAATAAAAGAATAAAAGAATAAAAGAATGAAAGAATACCTTGAAAGACTACGGAAGCAGAAGTGTGTTGGCACTCCGTCGCTTACGACGACAAGGGTTCCAGTTGATCTGATTTGTTGTCCTGTCTTCAACACGCCTTTCCATAGTAGCGTTTGTTATAAATTTATAGCACACTGAAGCGATCTGTCATATTGATAAAGATATCAATTTCGTTTCGATCTTCAGTCAACTGCTAAGGAAGTGTGAGTCCAGTTCTTGTTTGTGCTTTTCTATATTTTCTTTATTTGATTTTTTCTCCGTGAACTCAGCTGAATTCATATGTCTAAATTCGTCTCTCTCTCTCTGTCTGTCTGTCTGTCTGTCTGTCTGTCTGTCTGTCTGTCTGTCTGTCTGTCTGTCTCTCTCTCTCTCTCTC
>NC_069003.1:23690183-23692748 GCF_001194135.2 Octopus bimaculoides
GATCCTGTGTACGTTGTGTTTGAGTAATTCATATAATCTTACATAGAGAGAGTGAACTTATTGACAAGTAAAACACTGAAATAAAATATATCATAGTGTGTATGTATGTGTGTGTGTGTGTGTGTGTGTGTGTGTGTGTGTGTATCTATATTTATATTATTTTACTTTTTTACTCTTTTACTTGTTTTAATATAGGTGCAGGTGCAGCTCTGTGGTAATAAGCTTGTTTCTCTACCACATGGTTCCGAGGTCAATCCCCCAGCAGCCACCTTGGGCAATTGCCTTCTACTATAGGCCCTGGGCTGACTAAAGCCTTGTGAGTGGATTTGCTGGATGGCACTGGAAGAAGCCCGTCACATACGTACACTTGCACACACAAATACAGTGACGTGAAACTGATAGGTTTTGACGTTCAGGTTCCGAAATTTTTTTGTAGAGTTACCAGATTTTCTTCTGGCATACATTTTATAATTTCTTTTCATCTTAACCCTGAAGAAGTACTCTTTCCGAAACGTTGCCTACGCCACTCCCTGTGGGAAATTTCACTCTTCGATTTCTACACGCATACATGTATATGCTGGCCCTATAAGTTGCATCTACTGTTGCATTTATAATGTGACGTCATGTCTTGCCGAATACCGAAACATATGTAGGAATTGGTACAAAGGAGTACTAAGCTATATCCGTGTTCTTTTCTCTTATCATTACTGTCCTCTTTGTCTGACGTCATAGCCCACCCTCAGATACGGACGACCTGTGTGTACAAGCATTAGTGCCAACTCCTGTGTGGTCTAATAGTCACGCGTCGAGTGTCCTGATGAAGGAGGCTGTAGAGTTTACCAATGTTTGTTTGCTTTCATTACCAACTGCAAAGTTTTGATCATCTACATCGACCAACATTATGAAATAACTCCGACCCCTCAGAAACAGCTGTCGGACTTGTAACGCCTTCTCCCCTCTAATTCTTTGAGTCTATATAATCTAAGTTAGTTTGCTCTACTATATATATATATATACACTTATATATATACTTGGTTGTATGTATGTATGTATATGGTTGGAAGCGCTCCTCGTCTTCCAGCACAGCTGAGTTTGAGCCGTTATATATTTATGTGTATATATATGTGTGTGTGTGTGTGTGTGTCTGTGACGTTTGTCCTCCAACACTACTTGACAATCGGTGCTGGTTTGATTACGTTCCTGTAAACTAGTGATTCGAAAAAAGATATTGTACACGAGTCAATCTGTTCGATTAAAATTCTTCTTTCAAAGCGCTGTTTCAACCTGACTGCAGTCGAATGACCGAACGTAGTGAAAAAGATAAAATCGACTTCGGATGGATTTGAACTCAGAATGCTCCTTACACAGCAATCTGCCTGATACTCTATCAACTTAGCCAATTCACCACGTTAAGCATTCGCATCTGAATACTGGAATAACTTTGTCTACCTCATCTTCGTGGCTTTATTATATTTGCTCAGTCACACCGCTGGTCACTCAGTCCAGTGCCCGGCCACTGACCACATTAAAATTCCTTCGATTGTCACATTGTATTTATTGTTATTATACTTTGTTATAAGCTGTGCTCTGCTTCTCATACAAACAATTATTCACTCCCCCCCCTCTCTCTCTCTCTCTCTTTCTCATCTTCCCTTTGATCCCTTCTCTTCCACTCAGTCACACGTTCCCACCTACCTTTTCTCTGTCCTTCAGTTATTTCCTGTCAACTTTTCTCACCCTCTCTCTCATCCACACTCACCTCCCCTCAAATACCCTCTCACTCATATTCTTTTTCTTCTTTTCATATACTCACTGAGTGTTACTCACATGAGCTCACCACATCAACTTCATATGCTTTCTCACTCTTTCTTTGCGTCCCTGTAAATTAGCGATTCGCCAATGGAAGCTGATAAAACAAGTACTTGGCTTACAAAAACTAAGTTCTCGGGTGGAATACTTCGACTTATAAAGAAAAAAAAAACCCCTTTAAGGCGGTGTTCCAGCATGGCCGCAATCCAATGACTGAAGCAAGTAAAAGATAAAAATATTAAGTTTATTGTTTACGGTAAGAAAATAATAAATAAACCCTTGCTTTCCGTCAAATTATACTTCTCTCTGACAAAGTCAATTAAAATTAATTAAGCAACCACTAGAAATGCGCATTAAAAATGAATTACTCAGAGTCTGTTAGAATGAGTTCTGGTTTCTCTAGACAAGTCTTAGCCTTTCCATTCTTTACAATGTATTCAATTAATATTCCTGTTTTAATTTGCAACTCACCTTTACCCTAGCATTCAGATTTCACAGTTGCCGCCGTTGTCGTCAACATCACCACCACCACCACCACCACCACCACCACCACCACCATCATCGTCATCATCATCATCATCATAATCTTCTTCATCATTATTGTTATTATTTCCGCTGAGATCTACTTCGCCTTTCATCCATTTCAGGGTCGATAAAATAAGTACCAGTTTTGTAATGCGGTCGACGTAATCGACTAGACACCCTGCCTCAAAATTTCAGGCCTTGTGTCTATAGTAGAAAGGATCATCATCATCA
>NC_069003.1:23692816-23693071 GCF_001194135.2 Octopus bimaculoides
ATAATAATAATAATAATAATAATAATAATATTAATAATAATAATAATAATTACTATTATTATTATTATTATTATTATTGTTATTATTATTAGGCTTCCAAATGTTACTTCCGAATTGAACAGATGTCACCTGGGCATCTGGTCTTAATGTTTAGATTTTTAATACTTAATAGGTAATTGCGTAATAGATATATATCTCTCACACACACACACACACACACACACACACACACACACACACACACACACACACACG
>NC_069003.1:23694223-23696271 GCF_001194135.2 Octopus bimaculoides
ATATATGCATGTATATACACATATATGTACATACTTACATCTACATGTGTATATAGATGCATATCAGGGTACAGGACATTAGAACAATGAACTGCAGACAACGGAACGAACACATAGGAAAACAGATAGCCACTTGGAATTAATCCTTCGTCAGCTGCCTCTATTCTAACTAGACGTTTCGATATATATATTGATAGAAAAGACAACAAAATAAAGAAAGAGACCTCAATATTATGTAAATAGAGGAATTTATCTGTAAAAATATGTGACAATTATTCGGTAGCCATGATAAAACTCCGAAACCACCCGGAGTATATATATATATATATTCAAACTTTGTGTTAGAATCAGCTCTATAATGCAAACATTACCAGTGTCATTTGATATGTGTAGCTTTTAGTCTGCGGTATTTTGTTGAGATATTTAGACAGCTTCTAACACAAAATTTGAATTTTGTTTTATCTGTGCGGCATCTTTTCACATCAGCAGGTTATATAACAAAAACAAATTTTTAGTCTCTTGAAATTCCTCATACTTAAGTGTCACTCGAGTTATTTCCCTTAAATAATATTTTTTTCTTCTTTAATTATACATCACAATTATTCTGGTAGCTTATCAAGGAATGACTGTACGCCATTGATAAACTGTTCTATCAATCACTGGAAGTCCAAGATTGAGTTGAAGAATCTCAGGAAAAAGCTAAGTGAATGTCGCTTGGGAATTAACAGAATTTATCAACAACTATTATATGGTACGAATAACACATCTCTGCTTCTTATATGTGTGTATGTGTGCGCGCGCTCATGTGTATGTGTGTGTACGTATGTATTTATTTATATGCATATATATCTATGTATGTATATATATATGGGTTATATATTATATATATATATATATATATATATATATATATATATATATCCGTATGTATATAAATATGTATGTATGTGTAGATAGATATGTGCGCATATGTATATATGTATAGTATATATATATATATATATATATATGTGTGTGTGTGTGTGCGCGCGAGAATTCATATTGTGAGAGTGTAGTATACATACGACCATATATGCGTAAACCTTCTACATGTGCGTGCTTACACGTGCGCATGTGGCGTCGGAGTCCATGAAGGCGGTGCTTCTGCACGGACTTAACTGTCATGAGAAACTACATTAAAAAAAGAAAATAAAAATAAAAATACAAGAAACAAAGAAAGAAAGGAAGAAAGAAAGAAAGAAAGAAAGAAAGAAAAGGAAAGCTGGAAAACTCCCAAGAGTCGCAACTGCCCAGAATCATAGAAATGACTTCCAGGCAAAAACCAACTTAACATATTTCGCCAATTCCACAAAGTGTTCTTCAGCAACGACACACAGACATCACCTCTAGTCTTCAGAGCCTATCACCGTCTCGCATTATCCACCGTGGTCCCCTGGGGTGGGAGGTGGGGTAGGAGGGTAATGTGGAGAAGGGTACATAATGAACTAACGCCCTTATCGTCTGAACTGATCGATTCTTAATAAATGAAAAGGCCAAGGAACAAATCAATCAATAAATCAAAAGAGCGAACTGATATCTACACACACACACACACAAACACACACACACACACACACACACACACACACACACACACACACACACACACTCACATATATATATATATATATAGAAACACAAACACACACATGTATACACAAACACATGTATACATACACACACACATTTATATACGCATACATATATATATATATATATGTTTATATATACGTATATATATATGTGTGTGCATATATATATATATGTGTATATACATACATATACATACATGCACGCGTGCACACACGCACACATATATAGATATTTATATAAACGTATATATATGTATATATCTACATTATGAGCATATATATATTATGCATATAGATACACACATATATACATGTATGTGTGTATAGGATGAGGGAAGGAGCTTGCCTGGTGTGGTGGTCATGGTGGAGTGGGTGGACTATGGTGGTGGGTGATAGACATTGGTGCTGTTAGTGCTA
>NC_069003.1:23698322-23699865 GCF_001194135.2 Octopus bimaculoides
GTGGTGGTGATGGGTGGTTGTGGCTGTTGTTGATGGTGGTGGTGATGATGGTGGTAGTGGCAGTGGCAGTGGTAGTGATAGGTGGTTGTGGCGGTGATGGTGGTGTTGGTAGCTGGTGGTGGTGGTGGTGGTGGTGGTGATAGTGGTGATGGTGGTGTTGGTGGTGCTGGTGCTCGGTTGATTGTGGTAGTGGTGGTGATGGCGGTGACCGTGGAGATGTTAGAGGTGGTGGTGTGTTTCTGGTCGCGTGTAGGAGTATGTAGATGTGGTGGTAACGGTAGTGGTATATTTGCGTTGTGTGCGTGTGGTAGCCTAGTCTTTATGGTCCTTGGTTCACGGTCTCAATGTCGTGAGTTCGATATCCCTGCGTCGCGTTGTGTCCTTGAGCAAGACACTTTGTTTCAAGTTACTCCAGTCAACTCAGCTGGCAAAAATGAGTTGTACCTGTTTATTTTCAAAGGGTCAGCTTTGTCACATTCTGTGTCACGCTGAATCTCCCTGAAAACTACGTCAAGGGTACGCATGTCTGTGGAGTGCTCAGCCACTTGTGCGTTGATTTCATGAGCAGGTTGTTCTGGTGGTCGGAACAATTGGATCACTCTCGTCGCAACCGACGGAGTACCACTTTATGAATGTATGTATGCATGTCACTGATCAGTTTTATTTCAAGATTTCTTGCCAATAGAGAAAGATCCGGTTTCTAACCTAGATCCAAGGCTCCTTCATTGGTATTGCAACATCAACAAGAAGGCATTTTTGTTTGTATGCATATATGTATATATATATGCAGATTCTCATGCATATAGTTACATATCTACTTAAATGATAAATTTCTGACAAGTTACAGTTCTATATTTAAGAGATGAGGAATAATTTACATTATTTACATTTGACGGATATTTGTCCTCATCTTGTTTGTTGTTAACACAACGTTTCGGCTGATATACCTTCCAGCCTTCGTCAGGTGTCTTGGGGAAATTTCGAACTAAGATATTTTTCGATGTTGTTGTTGTTATTATTATTATTCAGGTCACTGCCTAGAATCGAACTCGGTATCAGTAGCCCGCGCTCTTAACCACAACGCCATATGCTCGTGGGCAATTATGGAGTGAATTTTAGGGCTTATAAATCTAATTATTTTCCTAACCTTCCTTAATACCGGTTCCCATATGCTACTCGTATCTGCACTCGGTCTGCGAAACTTCCCAAACCAAACATTACTAAGGAAGAAAAGTTCGCTATCAAAAGACTACAGAGTGACAATTCCATCAAAACACTCCCAGCGGACAAGGGAAATTCTACAGTGGTGATGAACAAGTCTGACTACTCGGAAAAACTGGCAAATCTTATAAGTGATGGTAGCTTCAGCAAAGAAACAAAAGACCCAACTCTGAAAACAGAGAGGAAGTTTGTTACAGATCTTGATCAAGAACAAGGATCACTTTACACCAATGAAGTACAGACAACTGGCTCGCCTTATAATTTAACACACTCACCGGTAAAATTTCCCCTTATTTGTTTTTTAATTTTCTAAAATTTTCGT
>NC_069003.1:23699875-23703310 GCF_001194135.2 Octopus bimaculoides
TATATATATATATATATATATATATATATATTATACACGACGGGTTTCTTTCAGTTTCTGTTTACCAAATCTTCTCTCAAGGCTTTCGTAAGCCCGGGGCTATATAGTAGAAGACACTTGCTCAAGGTGCCATGCAGATACAAGCAAACTAAATGTAATGAAACGCTTCTTCCAGATATCTGAGAACGAATAAAGCCCTGCAAATATATTTCCTCTGCTAGAATACCTTGCTTCGTAATTGCGTTGTGATAGCATCTTATGTGTTCGTGTGTTCGTGTATTTCCGTGTCTTTCCGTGTATGTCACTGTTTGTAAATGGAGAAGACAGGTCACTGAGTGCAGTAGGAATTACCGAAATTGACTGACAAAATGTTTACGAAATTTAAAACACTAGACTCAACGCTGATTCAAATGCGTAAAAGTTTCGACTGTCACCGAAAGTACAATTATATGGTGACATGTAATTGTATGTATTATGGCAATTTTAATTGACATATAAAAAAATAACAACAACAACCAAGAATAAATAAATATATAAATAAATAAAAAAAATTAAACCAAAACTAGAGCAGACGAGAGCTGAAACATCCCTACGTCTTTTTTCTTCCCTAAATGTCGTCTGCTTCAATCAATTTCAACACCCACCATCATACTTCAAGTTAATCGAGAGCTTTGTTTTGCTGCTTTTTTTATCGACTTTATCTTATTCTAGTGGATGTTATTCATAACTAGGAAATGATTTAATAACGAAAATTAAGACATTCTTCTTTACAAGACATTCTACATTTCGGATTCACTCTTTCTTGCCTTTAATTACATATTTCCTCTCGTAGTTTCTGTTAAATTAGACGTTACATTCTGTACCTAGTTTTAGGTCAGAGCCTTCAATTTATTACGTCAAACTCATCCCTTTATCTTAATCTTAATCTAACCAAAATTAACACACATATTCACGCGTACACACAAACTCAGATACGTATGTGTGTGTGTGTGTGACATTTTTCTTCACCAGTTCGTGGCATTTTCAACGCACCCAACAATGATTTTGTTCATATGTTCATGTAATATCATCATTATAATGTTTGAAACGAACACACACACACACACACACACACACACACACACACACACACACACACACACACACACACACACACACACACACACATGTGTACAGTAATGCCTCGATATACGAGTTAATTGGTTTCTAGAGATCGCTCGTAAAGTGAAAACTCGTAATGCAGAGCAACACTTTTCCATAGTAGCAATGTTATAAATCCTAATTCGTTCTTACAAATATATTTCACCTATAAAATCTATAATTCTCATAAATAAATGGCAACAAAACAAGTCTGAATTCCAATGAAATTCTAGATTAGAAAGCGTTTCTTCCGTCATTGGCAAGGAGTCCCAAAAATATAACGAAGAACATAGTATATATGAGTGTGTGTGTGTATGTGTGTTTGAGTGTGTGTGTATGTGTGTGTGTGTTTGTTTGTGAGTTTGTGAATGTGTAAGCGTGTGTATGTAGAAGCTGCATAATGAACTTCCCCAGACACGATTTCTAGAGCTCCCTTTATTTCCGCGATGAAACCCGACATTACTATTATTCCAGTCCCCCTTCCTGACCACAAAAACCCCCTCTCTGCCAACTAACTCTAAGACACTTTAATTCTACAATCGATTACCAAATCTCATTGATTTATTTCTTTAGAAAAGACTTGACTCGGCTAACAGATAGTGCCTAAAGATTTATATCATTTCCTAACACCCTCTTCTGATACTGCCAAAATACACATACATGCATATGTATGTATGTATGTATGTATGTATGTATATCTTTTACTATATATATATATATCTTTAACTCTTTTACTCTTTTACGTGTTTATATAATTGTTAAACAGGGCAACGAACATTAGGGCAAGGTAAACATCTCACGTCGTATACAATATTATTATTGGAAAAATTCAGTCTTATCATAACACTTCTACTGTGAATATCATATACATTGTCCCTCTACCAGATCGGATGCCACATTGAGATTCAGATAGGACATCATTTACGAGACATCCAATCAAGCGGGTTAGAAGAATATTTGCCAGAACCTTGCCAGCAGCTGATAGTAGAGCAATACTTCTGTAGTTACCCCACACTGTTCTGGCTCCTTTTCCTTTATATAGAGGAAGAATAATTGCATCCTTCCAGTCCTTAGAGATTGCACCATCCCTCCAGACTGCACTAATAAGTTCATGAAGGGACTGTGTGATGTAATTACCACCAAATCATAAGACCTCAGCACAAATTCCATCTTTTCTAGGTTCCCTATCAAGATTCAATTTTCTTATTGATGTCATTACCTCATCTATTGAGGTACAGACATACATACGTACATATAAGATACAGAAATAAATTTATTTCTCAAACGCGTGATAATACTATAAATAGCGTGACCAGGATAAATTATCCATTTATTGTAAATAAAAATACGTTACTGTCCAGCAATGAAACTCGAAATCACATCTCTGTGATTACGCGTCAAGTGTTTTACCATTAAACTAAACTGCCCAACAACGAATGCTGCTGCAATTTTAGAACTTATAAATTTAGCTCCATAAGACGCTACATATATACTTGCATACATACATGCATTCATAATTATATACATACATTGATACATATATACCAGCATACATACATGCACATACATGCATGCATACATGTTCAGATACATACATGCGTGGTGATCACTCCATCTCCGTGGATGCTCGCCGTCTTTTTGTGCTTCTTCGTTGTTAGTTGCATTTCTGACTTTCCAACCATGACCTCTCAGATGGTTATTCAATCCTGTTGCAGATCTGCAGGGTTTGAAGCACAGGTGATAGAAGAAAGCTGTAACTTACCGCGTGCTTCCAACTCCGTAGGACTTTCAGTGGATGGAAAGACAAACGATGTCGCTACAAAGAGACATCTGTACATCATTGGATAATAGTGATAAACGCTTGGACAGCATGAGTATCACTCTCTGAGTCTCCGTTATTTATTCCTTAAGACAGGTGGAATCGAGATGACATAAATACATACATACATATTTGCAACTATATGCATGAGATTAAATGCATAAAGCAAAACATACAAATCTGCTCGTATACATACATAGATACATATATAATACATACCCTGTTGATGTTGTTGAAATTCCAATAAAGGAGCCTTGGATCTAGGTTAGAAACCAGCTCTTTCTCTGTTGGCAAGAAATCTTGAAATAAAACTGAATAAAGACATACATATAGAAATACATACTAGCATACATACTAGTATACATACAAAATGCATGCAGATATTATTTCATGCATACATATATACATACACATATGCATACATATATACATACGTGTGTATATATATATATATATATATATATATACACACACAC
>NC_069003.1:23703320-23706079 GCF_001194135.2 Octopus bimaculoides
ACGTGTGTATATATATATATATATATATATATATACACACACACACGTATGTATACACATACATATACACTAGCTTACGTACTTACATAAATATTTACATACATGCATGCATACGGGCATTCACACACACACACACACACACACACACACGCACACACATCAATAATAATGTTAGTGGACTGATATATAGACAAGAAGGAAAAAAAATCTCAAAACAGTGAATGAAAAAAATATTTGAAAAATATTATTAAAGTTCAAAAATATTAGAAATTATAATTAATTACTAAATTTCTTCTCTTGAATTTTCAAACCGTAAATTAGAAATATTTTAGAAGATATTGCATATATTATGTTAATTAGCGGCTAAGGTCGGCGGGAGAGCGTGTTAAACGAGACATAGATTGAAAAGGTGTTAGAAAAGGGGCAGAAAGGAAGATGGGAAGAAAGTACAGGGAAGAATTGGGTAAAGACGAAAAGAAGGAAGTTTTATCAACGATGAATCAGATGAGTCGATCAATACTGTCGAATTTGATATATCGAGATGAGAGGAAGCCGATTGGTTCAAGCGCTTAGAAAACGGTAAGGTTGAAAGGAAATCAGTTAGTCGGGGCGTGGTTTTCATTTATCAGGCCAAACGGTTGAAATTAGTCAATAACACTTACCTCCCCTTTCCAAGCCGTAATATCATTACGATCTGTAATATTTCATCATCGAGACATCTTTTTTTTTCTTTTATCATACAAACACCACGCTCTAAAAGACTTCTTTCAACCCAATCGTTTTCTAAATACTTAAACCAATCGCGTGTCTCTCATCCCAAAATTTGAAATTCACCCATATCGATCGAACCATCTGAATCATCGTTGATAAACCTCTCTTCCCCCCCCCCCACACCCATTTTCCCCTCTTTTACACTTTTATTTTCTCATGTATTTTCATTGACACTCGAAAGCTCTCTGTCTCTTTCTTCAACCTCTAATTAGAATAATATATGCAATAGTTTCTCCAAAGTTTCTCATTACAATTTGAGAGAAAAAAAACTGCAATAACTTTTAACCTGCGTAAATGAATTTGAACACGCGTGCGCACACGCGCACAAAAACAAACAAACAAATACATATATATATTAATAAAAGCGAAATTATGTCTGTCCGTCTGAGACCCCTCTATCTCAGTCTACATTTGTTCTACATAGATATATTATACCATTTTGGAATCAGGATGATCCAGGGATTGAAAATCTGCCCCACATTTGGTTCTTGACCATCCGGAGATCTGATTTAAAAGCATTCGGGTTGCTATTTCTAGCAGGTAAAGCTTGGCTGATTCACGCCATCTTGTTTGGCGTTTGTAAGTTGACGTCAGAGACCAAGGGGGAGACATTCGCTTCGTTAACTTTACGTCGAGATAAGAACTTTGGGACAAATAAGCCAACAGTTGGAATTCAACTTGGGACTGGAAGAATAATTGCATTACAGAATTAATTCTCATCCAACCTTAACCTCTGACCAAACCTCTGATCAAACACCATGTATAATCACGCTATTAAGCTTGCTTTAGTTTTGGGCCAAAGGCCCGATTAATTCTCCGCAGGAGACAGCTTAAAAGTTCGCACAGAGTGCGACTTTTAAGCTAGTATGTAATAAACACAGAGGAGGCGCAATGGCTCAGTGGTTAGGGCAGCGGACTCGCGGTTATAGGATCGCGGTTTCGATTCCCAGACCGGGCGTTGTGAGTGTTTATTGAGCGAAAACACCTAAAAGCTCCACGAGGCTCCGGTAGGGGATGATGGCAAACCCTGCTGTACTCTTTCACCACAACTTTCTCTCACTCTTACTTCCTGTTTCTGTTGTGCCTGTAATTCAAAGGGTCTGCCTTGTCACACTGTGTCACGCTGAATATCCCAGAGAACTACGTTAAGGGTACACGTGTCTGTGGAGTGCTCAGCCACTTGCACGTTAATTTCACGAGCAGGCTGTTCCGTTGATCGGATCAACTGGAACCCTCGACGTCGTAAGCGACGGAGTGCCAACAATACAATGCATAATAAACACAAAAACGACCAAACAACAAAAGTCAGAAGGACGTACTCAGTGAATGTATTAAGTTGGCGCTCAGAGAAAAGTTTAAGATGGGGAAAAAAGAAGTGTAGCTGACGTTTCGAGCATGGTTCTTTGTCAGTAAGAAGAAAAGAGAAAAATCTGGAAGGAAGGAAAAGAATAGTCGGAGGAAAGCATACCTGTCGTTACATGACTGAAACCGGCCCTAAAAAAACAAAACTGAGAGCTGTGCGAGTAGAGAGTGTTATATAAATTAATGAATGACAAAAGAATTAGAGTTACGAAATCTTCTTCATTAGTTGGCAAATGTTTCAGCTATAATATACAGGGCTCTGAGTGCTGAGCGCTTGAACAACATCCTACAACTTCGTCGGAGCCATTAAAATGACTCGTTATATATGTGTGTCATTATATGAGCGATTATACGAGCCATTATGTGTATGTGTATATACATATACATACATACATATATACATACATATACATATATGTATATAAAGGTACGTATGTACTCTCTCTTTCTTTCTCTCTCTCTCTTTCTCTCTCTCTCTCTCTCTCTCTCTCTCTCACACACACACATATATATATACACATTCATACAAATACATTTATTTATGTGCGTATGTACACAACTTTTTTATCAACCTAGTTATCTGGTTTCTGTCGCTTTCTCTCTACATACATACATACATACATACA
>NC_069003.1:23706136-23707186 GCF_001194135.2 Octopus bimaculoides
CACACACACACACAGATATATGTATGTATTTAGTCGTTCTCATCATCATCATCATCATCATCATCATCATCATCATCATCATCACCATCATCATCATCATCATCGTCGTCGTCGTCATCATCATCATCTCCATCGTCATTTGCATGTCCCGGCCCCACCTAAAATTTCATACTGTAATTATCAATGCGTTCGAGGAGGGTTGTTGATACAGTCATCTCTTATAATTAGTCTTTGACATTGTTTTTGGCCTAACAAAACCCCCGATAACGCGGACATTAGATCCGGGTCACAGACGAATATCTAAAAACTCGTTGACAGCCTGCTTCCCTCCGTCGATCCCTCCTTTGGTCAACCTCTTCATTATAGTAACTTCCAAATGTGTAGCATCCCACATGGAATTTTCTCTCCAAGGTGTACGAACAAATGCATGGACGTTCGATAAGGAAACATTAATACTGAAGTTTTTGAGTAAGACAGTTGACGCCATCACCCTGCCAGAGCACCTCTTTGGGCCTCCACGCCAGGTACCAAGTGGTATACAAGAGTACAACTAGCACGGTTGATAATGTTGCTGCCGAGCTCCAGAAGCTTACTTCCTAGCTGATATCTGTCTGTCTGTCTGTCTATCTATCTATCTATCTATCTAAGGAAGGTGAGAGTAGAGAGGCAAGTTTTGTCTAGCAAATGTTTCGAAAAAAGATGGATACATGTAGCAAGAATGGCACGTATGAATGACGAAGCCACTTTGAGCATAATTCTATAGAACAGTAACATTTTATTTTAAAAATTGTGACATTAAGGACCAAGGTTACCGTGGTCTTTTCCGTAGGTTTTTCTTTCTACGGATAACCTCCCCATTAATTGGGAAATTTTTTGTAATTTTTTTTTTTTTTTGTACATACCCCAAACATTTTCTCGATGCCTTTTCATCGTTATCCCCATTTTAATTTTTTAAACTTTATTTTCGTCCCCATCGAAAAGAAAAAAACTCTACATTGTATTTGTCCCATCTATGTTGAGCCCTGTGTGGCTAATAAAAGAAATCTATCT
>NC_069003.1:23707805-23708576 GCF_001194135.2 Octopus bimaculoides
TACATCCATCACCGTCATCGTCATCATGAGCAGCAGCATCGACATCAGCTGCAGCTGCAGCAGCAGCGGTAGTCTAGGTTTAGTGAAGTGTGAAATACTGTGTTGTTTCGTGAAGCCCCAAAAGGAAATTTATTGAAATACATGTGTGGCAACAGGGGTTTGTGGGGAGGTGGGAAAGGAAAGGAATATTAATTAATGATTAAATTAATTAATTATTTATTTAAAATTATAGAATAAAACAATAAATTAATCAAACAGCTAAAAGAACCAAATCAATAAATAAATCTGGTGAAGATCACGTGACGAATGATCGATGGAGGAAAGCCTTTGATGAAATAAAAAATGGCAGACATCTGAAATTGGAAAAATTATTGAACTATCATGTATGCCACCACATCTCCTTCATCTCTACGGAGCTGATATGCCTGTTAGAAATAGCAGCTAAGTTTCCTTCAAATCACAGCCGAAGGTCTTTTTTAGTTTGTATGCATGTATGTATGTATGTATGTATGTATGTATGTATGTATGTATGTATGTATGTAGGCATGTATGCATGCTTGTGTGTATGTATGTATCTGCGTATGGCATGTATGCATGTGTGTATGGCTGTGTGGTAAGAAGCTTGCTTACGAACCACATGGTCCCGGGTTCAGTCCCACTTCGTGAAACCTTGGGCAAGCGTTTTCTACAAAGCCTTGTGAGTGGATTGGGTAGACGGAAACTGAAAGAAGCCCGTCGTATATATATATATATATATATATATATATATAT
>NC_069003.1:23709026-23710138 GCF_001194135.2 Octopus bimaculoides
TTATCGACTCCGAAAGGATGAAAGGCAAAGTCGACCTCGGTAGAATTTGAACTCAGAACGTAACGGCAGACGAAATACCGCTACGCATTTCGCCCGGCGTGCTAACGTTTCTTATTTCTTTATTGCCCACAAGGGGATAAACATAGAGGGGACAAACAAGGACAGACAAATGGGTTAAGACGATTACATCGACCCCAGTGCGTAACTGGTACTTAATTTATCGACCCCCGAAAGGATGAAAGGTAAAGTTGACCTCGGCGGAATTTGAACTCAGAACGTAACGGCAGACGAAATACCGCTAAGCATTTCGCCCGGCGTGTTAACGTTTCTGCCAGGTCGCTGCCTTAAAATTTATTCTATATTAAAAAGAGAATGAGAACATACATACATACATACATACATACATACAAAAGTATGTATGCATGTATACATACATACATACAAACATACATACATACATATATATACATACATACATACAAGTATAAGTTCAATGCAGTTTTGAGATCTAAGATTCGACTGGTTTCCCCACATCTATTTGATAAATTCATAGACGCTGGATATATCCAACAGGTAACCACTGGCGATATATCCTATCGCCCACATTAAAAATAATAATAATGGATTTATCAATTCCAAGAGAACTTAACGTCTTTGAAGCTGGACCTCATAAATCATTTGAAAATGTTTGAAATAATTTCAAAATCTGTTCTGACATTGTGGCATAGAATTTGGTTTATTTCCTTGAAGAACTGCTGAACTTTGATGTGTGTATGTTTACATTATGCAGCAATAGTGCAACAGTGCAGTAATGGTGTAATAGTGCACTAGTGTCAGTCACAGATCTTTCTCCTATATTTACCATCCTGTTTCTTTATTCTCCGACTACGTGGAATTGATATAGTTTTAATAAGATATAACCACTTTTACCACGACGACGACGACGACCAGCACCACAACAACAACAACAAACAACGACAATGACCACCACAGTCACCACCATCACCACTATGACCACCACCACACCACCACCACAATCGCCACCACGCTATCACCACCACCACAACCACCACCACCACAACTACCACCACAATCACCACCACACTCGCCAT
>NC_069003.1:23710892-23713284 GCF_001194135.2 Octopus bimaculoides
CACCACCACCACCACCGAGAGGTGTGTCGGAGAGAAAGCCCCAGAGTTATTAAATACAACTTAAGAGTGCCTGCTATTTTGCAAATGTTAATCACTGGCAAAGTTCAGCGTTGACCGATCGCTCCTGCATCCCCCGATTGACACTGAAGATTAATGAATATACTGTAGATGACACCTTAACGCTAGGTTTCCGGACAGCCGTGCTTGATATGCGGTTTCGAATCACGCTCGAAGCCTTTTCAGAACATCTTGTTTCTATTTTTACTTGTTTCAGTCACTCGACTACGGCCATACTGGGGTACAGCCTTGAAGGGTTTCTGGTCGAACAAATCGACCCCCTGTCCCTTTTTTTTTTTTAAAGTCTGATATTTATTCTGTCGGTCACTTTTGCTGAAGCTCTAAGTTAGTGGGGTGTTATACAAAGAAGAGCAAACGGTGGTGGAGACAAGATCAGTGAAAAAGAAAACACATACGCAGAACTATTAAGAAATCAGCTGTTACTCTATCTAGATCACAAGTTCAGGCTTATAGCAGTAATTATTGCGGCCCTGGGATATGTAACACACAGAGTATAAAAACTGCACCGTATCTGCCAAACCATGTCGAACCAGATTCCACCAGACGCCAGTGCGACAGAGTAGGTTGATGAAACCAGTATGACATCAAGCTCAAATTCACGGCCTCCACATCAGGAGTGACAAATGTGAAATTTAGTGTATAAAGCGATGAAGGCTGTTATACGCCACATGACATACATATGTACTTGTGGACAACAAGGGCCACATATTCGATGAAGAGTAACCCACTGATGAGTTGGTGTTGGTTGGTAGAGAAAACCTGCTGAGGCTTTTATTCTGCAGTAGACTGAACATTAGCAATCCAAATCCACATATATACTATATCTCCTTCTATTAACCGTAGTGACCAGTGGTGTTTGGTGGTTGTTGTACTGGGTGTGCTTCCCCATCCAATGCCACCAAATTTCAAGCAGGGGCACAACAAAAGTTTTCCATTAAGATTTGTGATTAAATTAATGAGTAAGGTTAATATTTATAATTAATTTACCATTTTCGATGGGAGTGCGGCTCACACCTAGCACACTACAAGATAATGCATGATTAATTCAAAACAATATGACTAAATAAGCATTACTTTTGATGGAATAATGTGAATGCTAAAGGGTTAATTTCTCGCACACCCGGAATATACGCCCCTGGTAGTGACCAAAATGTACTTCTAAAGTTAACTAAAATATGCCAAGTAACGCTCTAGTAAATATATAAGTATACTATTGTATCATACATGGTACTGAGTTTTTTTAAGTTCAAGTTATTCTAAGAAGCACGTACGTACACCATACTTACAGACACACACACACATATAAAGATATGTATTTATATATTCATACATGCTTCTGTATGTGTGCGTGTGTATGTGTGTGTGCGTGTGCGTGTGCGTGTACTCGTGAATTTACAAACGAAAGCAAAAAGTACTCAATACAGTAGAGTTCAATATTTTATATTTCAAGTCCCAAATTTCTTATCACCGCTCCACAGTAGGAACACACACACACAGACACACAGACAAATATTCAGACAAACACATATATTATACACTCACAAACATACATGTACACACACACACACACACACACATACATATGTATTCACGCACAGACATAAACATGCACTCGCGCGAACGCACACACCTGCACATCACACACAACACACACAAATAACACAACACACACAAATAACACAACACAAGAGAACACGTGTTCATGCCAAGTAGACCGGAGTTAAAATTTCCGATTGAGTGAGGCAGACGATAAGTAAAACGGTAAAAGTAAGACAAACAAACTAACACACACACAAAAGCAATCTATAATCAGAGGAAAACATTGATGGCTTGTATCGGTTAGAAAACATTTAACAACATTGGTACATTGGTAAAACAAGATACGTTTGAGTGCCGCAATGAAGGATGAGTACCGACGTGTCGGAGAAGAACCCTTCTTTGTAGAGTAAAGATAAGTAAAATGGCTGACATTGATGTGTGTCACGTGAGTGTTTGTGTAAGATAGCGTCACCACCGACATTTTAGTGTTTCCAGTTATTTTCGATGTCGTTTTTATCTTTTATTCTCAGTCAGTGGTGGTGCTAAAATTGGTAACAATGTCACACTGTTGATCACAAACCTTTGTTGTTGCTGCTGCGGTTGATGTTGCTGCAAATATTGCTTACGTCTCCTAAGAAAGTATTACAAATAAAGCATTATTATTATTATTATTGTTGTTATTATTATTATTATTATTATTATTATTATTATTATTATTATTATTATTATTATTATCATCATTGTAACTATTATTATTATTATTATTATTATTATT
>NC_069003.1:23714155-23714699 GCF_001194135.2 Octopus bimaculoides
GCATTATTATTATTATTATTATTATTATTATTATTATTATTATTATTATTATTATTATTATTATTATTATTATTACCGCTATCGTCGTCGTCATCGTCGTTGTTGTTGTTGACACCACTTTGACACTAAACTGACACGATACAATGTTGATGTGGTGGTGTTTATTGATATCATTAATCATTTTGCATCAGATAATTTTGGCAGTGCTACCACCACTGATGCCATTTGCGACTACTACTACTACTACTACTACTACTACTACTACTACTACTACTACTACTACTACTACTACTACTACTGTTCTTGTTGTTGTTGTTGCTGGTGGTGCATTATTCGATAAAGATGTTGACACATCTATGTGCGATTGTTACTGGTTTTGTTTATTGGCACAAATGTGTCAGGGTTCTCTTTTTCAACGTAGACGTCTTATGTATGTATGTATGAATCAAAGTAAGCATGTATGTGTGTGTGTATGCGTGTAGGACTGTATGTACCTATGTCTGCATTATGTGTGTATGCATGCATGTATGTATGTATGCCATTG
>NC_069003.1:23714886-23716604 GCF_001194135.2 Octopus bimaculoides
AAACCTAGATCCAAGTCTCCTTCCTTGGAATTTCAACATCAACAACAGGGTATGTATGTATGCAGGTATGTATGTACGTATGTATGTATGTATGTATGTATGTGTGTGTATGTATGTGTGTATATGTGTATGTGTGTTTATCTATGTGTGCATACGTTTATGTTTATGTATATACACATAAAATATAAAATATAATATATAATATATATGTACGTATGTATATGGATATATATGCGTGTATTTGCATGTGTGTAAACAATTATATATTTGTCCATAAATATGTGTATATACGGTCTAGTTATATCAATACACGTATATATACATATGAAGACAAATGTATGTATGTGTGTGTGTGTGTGTGTGTGTGTGTGTGTGTGCTCCAGCATGGTCGCAATCAAATGATTCAAACATATGTAGCCTGGATTTTATTTTTTCCATTCCCTGATTTTTTAATACATACACACACACACACACACACACACATACACACACACACACACACACACACACACACACACACACACACACACACACACACACACACAGATATAGATATATTGGGTTGGCGCATAATTATTGTGGCTTTTTTTTAGCAAATTTTATTCAACAAAAGCAATAACAATATTTAACAAAAACATTTTTAAATGCCGGTCTGACCATCTGCCAAGCAAATGGGAAGCAGTAATTTAAGTAGATGGTGATAAAAGATACATGCAAAAGATAGATTATTGGTAAAATTAAAAATATCGAACTTAAAGGAGATTATTAGCCTCACTACGTTGCAGTTTTTCTACACAAAATTTTTCAAACAATGCTTACTGGTATATTCGGTTGCACCCCTGCACAATTTGCGAAATAGTTATGCGAACAGAATCGTGGAGTACCCTAACAGCCAAAATAGTTAGTTTCAAAACATATCTTCTTCTTCTTCTTCTTCTTCTTCTTCTTCTTCTTCTTCTTCTTCTTCTTCTTCTTCTTCTTCTTCTTCTTCTTCTTCTTCTTCTTCTTCTTCTTCTTCTTCTTCTTCTTCTTCTTCTTCTTCTTCTTCTTCTTCTTCTTCTCCTAATTATTATTATTATTATTATTATTATTATTATTATTATTATTATTATTATTATTATTATTATTTTGTTTTTGTTTTGTTGCTGTTCTGATGGGGTGAAATGATACTGGTTGTGATGGTTGTCATGATGATGATGATGAGGATGATGGTAATGATGATGGTGATAATGATGGTGATAATGATGATGATAATGATGATCATGAAGGCGATAATTATGATGATGATGATGACGATGACGATGATGACGATGATGACGATGGTGATGGTGAATACATTGACAGAAAATTAGGAAATTGCAGAGGAAGTAGAAATGTGCAATACCTGTTCATAAAATCCGACGAGTTGAGTGTTACTTTCTTCTGTTAAAGAGAGAGAGACGAAGGATTACAGCTGTTCCATTGAAGTGTACAAATATCTAACCATTTATCTATTCATATAACTGTCAGTCTGTCTGTCTGTCATTTTTTTCTGTCAATATGTTTATTTATATATATATGTATCTATAGATAAATACATATACATAAATATATATATATATATAACTATATATATATGTATGTATATATATATGTATATATATATATATATGCCACAAATTTAATTTCATTCTGTTGCACGATAAAGACTTGAATATTCCTTTACATTCTCTTCTGTC
>NC_069003.1:23718712-23719290 GCF_001194135.2 Octopus bimaculoides
CCACCATCATCACCGCCGCCGCAGCCACCAAAACCACCACCACCACTACCACCGCCGCCGCCGCCGCCGCTGCTTCTACCACCACTACCGCCGTCACCAAAAGAATGCAGAACTTTAATATCACCACCACCACCACTACTACAATCACTACTACCTCCATCACCACTGTACTAATAAACATCTCCCTCCAGCATACTATCTCCACTGCCACCTTTGCAATCGCTTCCCCCACCACCACCACTACAACAACAGCACAACGCACCACTACCATAAGCCATACACCACACCGATTTCTCCCACCCATGCACACGACACTGCATCATATACAACCACTACAACAGCGTCAACACCACCACTACCACTACAACTGCCACTACCACCGTCACCGCCACTATCACCGCCACCGCCAGCACCACCGCAGTATACTATATTAGCACACATCGCATCATCACCGCCATATCCACCTCCGCATGACAGCACACATCACATATTACACGTCATGACCCTCCCATACACACACACATACACACACACCACCTTGCTATCACATCACATCCTTATCACCACTACCACCACCA
>NC_069003.1:23719494-23723045 GCF_001194135.2 Octopus bimaculoides
CACCATTATCGCTGCTACCACCACCACCACCACCATTACTACCATTGCCACCATTACACCACTACCATCATTATCATTACTACCACTATCACCACCACCACCACCATTATCAGCACTACCACCACCACCACAACCACCACCACCATCCACTCCGCTGCAGCCCCACACCACCTTGCCACATTACATGACATCACACATCAGGCATCACTCACGCACATCCCTCCTCGTTTCGTTGTTGTATTCATTTCCGAACAAGAATGGAGATATCGTATTTGATGCATGCATTAAAAACTCACATAAAAAAACAAAAAAGAAACAAAACAAATAGTCTCACAGAATCCCTCCGGGCCTTAGATGCGGCGAAATTGGGTCTATACTACACGCTTTAATGCACCAAAGACTTTTAGTTTTCCTTTATTATGTTCTGCTGAAATTGGAGTGCATCTAATATGCCTATGCGACTTTTATGCCATCAGGTACAGTATATACAGGAGCCGGCTGAACAGTTCATAGGCTGACCAAGATACTTTCACGGAGCGTGACCAAATTAAGTTCATTTTTCAGCATAGTCTTCCTTGCAGTCTACACACTTCTTCCATCGGTGTTGCAGTGCTTGGATCCCACTGGTGAAGAAGCTGTCATTCTACAGTTCTATATTTGAGCGATGAGGAATTATGTACATTATTTACATTATCTACATATGACGGATGTTTGTCCTCATCTTGTTTGTTGTTAACACAACGTTTCGACTGATATACCCTCCAGCCTTCTTCAGGTGTCTTGGGGGAAATTTCGAACCATAGAATGCATATAATACAATCTTAAATGAAACTTAGTAGTCTCTCCAACTCTCCATCCTGCAGTTGTATTTCCGTATCTTTCTCTTCTCCACTGGAACAACCGGTATCTGTTGGTCAAAAAGTCTCGAACATCAGATACGACGTCAACATCACTGCGATACAAGATCCCAGCCAAGTGTTTTTTCATGTTGGGGGAACAGATGATAGTCAGATGGGACCCGAATCAGAAGAACAAGGAGGATGACCAAACAGTTCAAAGCCACAGTCAAGCACAGCAGCCATTAAAAGCAAGGACTTGTGTGCTGGAACATATTCCTGATGAAATATGACCCCTTTCGTTGTAGGCTAGTCTAGATGATTCATACGATTCGTAACAGCTTAATTACATAGGTGCAGACTGGGCTTTATTGCCCACAGAGGGCTAAACATAGAGGGGGCAAACAAGGACAGACAAAGGGATTAAGGTGATTACATCGACTCCAGTGCGTAACTGGTACTTATTTAATCGACCCCGAAAGGATGAAAAGCAAAGTCGACCTCGACGGAATTTGAACTCAGAACGTAGCGGAAGACGAAATACCGCTTAGCATTTCGCCCGGCGTGCTAACGATTCTGCCAGCTCGCCACCTTAAGAACAGAAGAAATTAATGCATGCAAGATTTCACAGCTCTAAGCATCACTCCTTCATAATCAGCCTAGCGAAGGGATGGTATGTGAAGGAAAGAAGCTTTATTGTCAACCAAGTGGTTTTGGTTTCAGTCCCAGTACGTGACAACTCGGGCAGGTGTCTTCTACTATAGATGCGGGCCGACCAAAGTTTTATGACTAGATTCGGTGGGCGGAAACTGAATGAAGCCCGTCATGTATAAATACACACACACACACACACACACACACACACAATTCACACATACATTAATTAGTGTGTGTATGTACGTGTATATCTATGTATATATGAACGTATGCATACATGTGTGTGTGTGTGTCTGTATTTGTGTTGTGCTTCCCCACCACTACAACTTGATAATCGGTGCTGGTTTGTTAACATCCTCACAAGGTAGTGGTTCAGCAAAAGTGACCGATAAAATAAGAATCAAACTTTGATATAACTTATTGGTGTCGATTTGTTGACTAAACCCGTCAAGGCAGTGCCCCAGTATGGCCGCAGTCCAGTGAGTGAAACAAGTGAAATATTAGAGATAAAATGTTATTTTTTCGACTCCACTACTCTTCCTCTGAGCATTGTAAAGATGTCAATTTCTTTATTTATTTTATTTTATTTTATTTTATTTTATTTTATTTTATTTTGTTTTATTTTTACTCTTGCAAAGAAAAATAATTAATTTAATGTTTAGATTTTTGTTTGTAAGAGAAAAAAAACAAAAACAACTTTTTATTGATTTCAGAGAGTGATTTGAAAAAATTAGAAAACCGTTGGAACGCGTATGAAATTAAATAAATAAATGAATAAATAAAATACTAAGTTTATGTACATTTAATCAAGTTTACATTTAATATTATATTGGACCTTCGTCGGTTTTGACGATTAGGATTCAGTTGTTCGATCGAATGAATTACCACCCATTCAACTAACGCCTCCGTGCCAGAATATTCCACATATGAGGTCACTCTCAGGAGCCCTTTACTAGCTTTGCCGGTAATTAGCCCGGCTCTGAACTCTAGCTCATACATGCTGAGACCCCGTTCGGTCAAGACTGACCATGAGATTGCACCTAGAAAGTTACCTTCCCAGGTACAAGTCCGGGCAAGGTTGATTTTTTTTTATGGAAGACCAGCAGTTCACCCATGCATACCGGCCTCCCCTCCCCACACCACCAATGTTATCCAAGGGAAAGGCAAAGGGGCCGATACAGTTTGGCACCTGTGAGGTCGCAACTCATTTCTACAGCTGAGTGAACTGGAGCAAAGTGAAATAAAGTGTCTTGCTCAAGAACACAACACTCAGTGTCTGGGATTCGAACTCACAACCTCACGATCGTAAGCTCGATGCTCTAACCACTGAGCCATGCGCCTTCACAGCTCATACATACATACATACATACGGGATTTGTAACACACTGCCTAAATACCAATCTTGAAGAAGCAGGCTTCTCAAAACCAGAAAGGAGAAAGCTGATTCAAAGACTACAGATCCAATCCATCACTGGAACTGTAAAAATCTGTAAAACTTTCCTGAAGTTTATCATTTGAGTATATATGAACATGTCTAAATATGCAATATACACATGAGAATACATACATGAAACAAAACATACAAATCTACACGTATACATGATGGCCGTCCACTCGTGACAGAGGAAGATCATTGCTGACTTTCAGGAACATTGTGCGCTCTAGAACTAACTTATATTTGGCATTTGCGGCTCCGTTGGTGGCTAATGATTCCTGCTCTTGACAAGCATACGCGACTGCAAACACTGCAGATTAAGCTTTCCCCATTCACTACATCAGCAGTGCGCTTTTGAGCAGCACGCGGAAGTTCACCATGCTGGAGCTTTGTGATGAATATGGACTTTACATTGAAACCGGCTCTTTCTCTATTGGCAAGAAACAAGTAAAAGAATAACCCCCACTCTCAGCCTAACCCACACTCCAGCCATGCCTTCCCCACCTCCCAACACCCTCACATCACACCACGCACACACTACAACTGACCAACTCCTTTCTCCCCTCCCCATTTTTTCACACATGCATACGTCAAGATCACCAGCATTCTCTCTCTCTCTCTCT
>NC_069003.1:23726898-23728996 GCF_001194135.2 Octopus bimaculoides
TGTGTGTGTGTGTGTGTGTGTGTGTATGTGTTTGTGTGTGTTTATGTGTGTGTGAATCTGCGTATCTGTATTTGTGTATTTCTATATGTGTGTGTGTGTGTGTGTGTGGGGTGTTTTTGTGAATGTTTGTGTGTTTCTAGGAATGCGTGTGTGTCTGTGTGAATGAGTGTGTGTGTGTATTTGTGTATCTGCGAGTCAATGTATCTCTATGTATCTGCAAATGTGTGTGTGTCAGTGTATCTGTGTGTATCTGCGAATATGCATGCGTGTGTGTGTGTTTGAATGTGTCTGGGTGTATATGTAAACGTGTGTGTGTTTGTGTATACGTGTGTCTATCTGTCAGTATATCGGTGTCTATCTGTGAATATGTATACGTGTGTGTGTGTGTATCTGTGAACATGCATTTATGTGTATGTGAGTGTGTCCCCTGTGTCAATGTGTCAGGGTGTATCTGTGAACGTGTGCGTGAGTGTATCTGTGAACATGCATGTGTGTGTGTGAGTGTGACTTCGTGTCAATGTGTCTGGGTGTATCTGTGAACGTGTGCGTGTTTGTGTATCCGTGTGTGTATCTGTCAGTATATCAGTGTGCATCTGTGAATATGTATACGTGTATGTGTGTGTGTGTGTATCTGTGAATACGCATGTGTATGTGTGTGTGTGTGTCTGTGTGTGTATCTGTGAATACGCATGTGTGTGTGTGTGTCTGTGTGTGCCTCTGTGTCGATGTGTCTGGGTGTATCTGTGAACGTCTGTGTGAGTGTATGTGAACATGCATGTGTGTGTGTGTGAGTGTGACTCAGTGTCAATGTGTCTGGGTGTAACTGTGAACGTGTGTGTCTGTGTGTGTTTGTGTATCCGCGTGTGTATTTGTCAGTATAGCAGTGTGCATCTGTGAATATGTATACGTGTATGTGTATGTGTGTATCTGTGAATACGCATGTGTGTGTGTGTGTGTGTGTACCCCTGTCTGTGTCAGTGTATCTGGGTGTATCTGTGAATGTGTGCCTGTGTATCCGTGTGTCTATTTGTCAGTAATCGTGAGTGTATCTGTGAATGTTCATGTGTGCGTATGTTTGTGTGTGTGTCTGTGTGATTATATGTTCCTGTGTGTGCGCACGCGTGCCATAGTGTCTACGCGTCTGTGTTTCTATGTATGTGTGTTCCTCTCTCTCTTTCTCTCTCTCTTTATTTCTCTCTCTTTCTCCTCCCCCTCTCTCTCTCCGTTTCTTTTTCAGTAAATTCGCCAGCTCTGGAGGAAGTCGTGGAGGCGGTGGCCTCCACGAATAGAAAGAGGAAGGTGAGCAGCGGTGGTTACTCACCAGGAGAAATAGAGGTTGCGGGAGAGGAGGAGGACATCTCGAGTGTGCCGAAGGATGCCCCGACCCCCGCAACCGGTAAAAGAAAAAAAAAAGAAAAGGAGAAACGGGAGACGGTCGGCGGACGTGCTGCCGACCGAACCCGAGGCCTCTCCGATGAGAAGTTTTCCCGGAGAGGAAAACTCTGCCATCGGGAATTGTGCCGATGACAGAGTGGCGTGACGTCCCTCCCAGTGAGGATAATGATTATATTATCATGTACTATGAGGGAGAGGCGGTGAATGAATTCTTGGACCGCGAGTGCGGCCAAGATAAGAGCTACTCGGATTGTGCGAGTAGTTCCACATGGCGTCCGCAGTCACCTGCGGAGGTTCTAAATGACAACATATTGGCAAAAGTCATAGAAAAATATAACCATAAAGATTTCTTCTACCTCGCCGCAAATTCAGGCCTAACAATAGAAACTTGTTTGGCAGGGGCAGCATATCTGCTTGCGGAGGGTTGGAATGAGGAAAATTGTGATATTTTTAATTGTTAATATATTGAAATTGTGGAAAAATTGTAATCTTAAAAGGAAAAAAAAAAGAACAATGTTTTCGAGGGGTTATCAGTCGGCGGACGCTGGTGCCTCTCTCATTATTTGTTTCATCCTTATCACCCTCATCTCATTAATGTCCATGTCCAGCCTGCAGCTACTTCATGTTTGTCTGTCTTTGTCTGTCCCCTCTATGTAACGCCGTTAATGACGAAATTTATTGAAATAAAGTAGCTTGCTTACCA
>NC_069003.1:23731303-23732905 GCF_001194135.2 Octopus bimaculoides
GAATTTTAAATTCCGCGTTGGCTCCTAGGATCTGATTATCAATGTTATTGAGCTCCATTAAAATGCCTTCTTTAGGGCCTCTATGAATCGGAATCCAAGTCTCGCGTGACGTTTATGAAGTTTACGTCTGTGAGGTTGATCTCAGTTGTTGTTTTGAGTCCCATGGAACCCAGGGCGCTAGTCAGGTCCTTTCTGAGTTTATAAAAGGTGTGTCCGTTAGCCCCCCGCCTAGAGTGTCATCTCTATAGAGACCAAAGAGGACTAAATGAGAACTTTCTTTTTAAAGTGTCCAGGATGTAAAACCCAACGAGGTCTTAAATGTCGGCGCTGTCGTAGGCTCCCATCGCTATATGAAAGGAATCCCCAAGAATGGATTGTTTAACCCTGGTCGAACCTTTATTAAACGGCCACCATTTTCCTGATGTGCATGATGATGCCTATGTCTCTATCGCTAATTTCAGTGACGCCTCAAGCAAAGGAAAGTACCTTGGTCAGTAACCCTTTCGATAGAGACGAGTTAATGTCGAATAGGAACGCACGTGTGTGTGTGTTTCTGTTTGCTTGCCGTCACCGCATGACTACCGCTGTTTGTTTGTTTACGTCCCTGTACGGAAGCGGTTCGGCAAAACAGGCTTATACATGTACCATACTGAGAAAGTATATATATATAAAAATAAATAGCAATGTGTATTGGGTTCGATTTGTTCGACTAAACCATTCAAGGTGCTGCCCCAGCTTGGCCGCAAACTAATGACTGATACAGAGAAAAAAGGTATAAAGACGAAAAGACAAAATAAATTCTTTTCTACTCTAGACACAAGGCCCGAAATTTTTGAGGAGGGAGCCAAGCGAGTAGATCGATCCCAGTACGCAACTGGTACTTAATTTACCGACCCCGAAAGGATGAAAGGCAAAGTCGACCTGGGCGGAATTTGGACTCAGTACGTAAAGACAGACGAAATACCGCTAAGCATTTTGCCCGGCGTGCTAACGTTTCTGCCCGCTTGCCGCCTTAAAGGTTAAAATAAATTAAAACCTGTCTTGAAATTGTTTTGAACCGGAGATGAACACAATGCATTTGGTTCGGTTGAATGAAATTACTTAAGTTCTCTAAATATATGGGTATTTTCCAACAAGAGTCAAAAACTGGCTGAACACCTATGAGTTATCCATGATAGACGTAGACAAGACGGTCGTAGCAGAGAGCTTAAAACGTCTGCTCTATAGATTATAATAAAATACCAACGGATTTGAATCGAAAGTATAAAATAAATAAGTGCGGCTTGTAAGGGAGATAATCCAGGTTTATATAATCGGAAGTTGTCTTTCTTACATCGTATCAAATTTTTCTCTCCCTCCTTTTCTCTCATATATGCACACACACACAGCAATACATATACTCTTTTACTTTTACTTGTTTCAGTCATTTGACTGCGGCCATGCTGTGTGTCTGGGGAGAGTCATTTTCTTTTCGTGCCTTAAAATTTAACACACGCACCGTTAAAATTCAAGACTATTGAAAAGGTTGCAAGACGCAACGAAAATTTTAGGAAAATAAAAATAAGAAATAAGTGGAAATTTTCCCGGTGAGTGTGTTAAATT
>NC_069003.1:23734844-23735686 GCF_001194135.2 Octopus bimaculoides
ATAGAAAGATAAATAAATACATACACTCATATGTGCATGTGTGTGTGTATGTATGTATGTGTGAATGTATGTGTGTATGTATGTGTGTATGCGTGTGTGTGTATATGTGTGTGCATGTCTGCGTGTGTGTGTGTGTGTGTGTGTGTGTGCGTGCGTGCGTGGGTGTGTGTTTGTGTGTATGTGTGTTCGTGGAAGAAAAACTCTATGCACTATCTGGAATTTCTTTTGATCGACATTTCGAATCCTATTGAATAGAAAACTAGAAATGATTCCTGGGTCACTGCTTCATATTTTCGAGTAAAAATAAGGAAGACTCTACAAGATTTCTCAAATCAATAGACAGCATTCATCTATCGATCCAGTTCACTATCGAAATGAATGAAAGAGAACTTCCTTTTCTGGACATTCAGATAACTAAAGAAAATGGGACACTCATAACCAATCTCTACCGCCAGGACAAAGACACCCACAGATATTTAGATTTTAGATCGTGACACCCTTCCCAAACTAAAAAGAACATTCATTCCTTTTAATATAGGAAAATGCAACGTGTATACTCAATAGTTCTAGTCACAAACAAGAGGAGAAATGTCTGGTAGGACTAAATATGTTCTTTCAGCAACAAAATATTCCCAAGACTTATGCATTTTACGATACGTAGCTGTGTGGTAAGAAACTTGCTTTCCACCATATGGTTCCGGGTTTAGTCCTACTGCATGGCACCTTGGGCAAGTGTCTTCTGTTATAGATTCGGACCGACCAAAGCCTCGTGAGTGGATTTGGTAAACAGAAACTGAAAGATACCCGTCATATACATATATATATATATATATATATATATA
>NC_069003.1:23735954-23737215 GCF_001194135.2 Octopus bimaculoides
TGTGTATGTGTGTGTGTGTATGTGTGTGTGTGTGTGTATTTATTTGTGTGTATATATATTTATGTGTGTGTTTCTTCGTGTCTATGTTTGTCACCCCATCACCGCTTGACAACCAGTGTTGCTATGTTTACGTCCACGTAACTTAGCGGGTCATCAAAAGAGACCGATATAATAAATACTAGGCTTAAAAATAAATCTTGGGGTCGATTTGTTCGACTAAAACCCCAAAAGGCGGTGCTCCAGTATGGTGCAGTCAACATAACTGAAACAAGTAAAAGAATAAAAGAATAGAACACCCAAAGGAAATCTCATTCTTTACCATACAGAGAAATACAATAATCCTTCACCATATCGCGGTTCACCTATCGCGGTTCACATATCGCAGTTTATTATTTAAGCTTACGTCGATTCCTCTGTGATGTTGCTTTGCATTTTTGGTAAAATAAATATATACAAATTATAAAAATAATTAAAAAATTATATACTATACAGTACTGTTTCTATTTCGTGGATTTTCACCTATCGTGGGTGGGGTAGGGGGTTGGAACGTAACAACGAGGATGAAAATAAACACAAATATAAATATTCTATTTGTAGTCACTCATAATTTTAGAAAATTGAACGTCTTACATTCGGTCAAACGATACCTCCCAGTTATATATATATCGATCATCGAATCTCGGATAAATAATGAAATAATGACCAGTTACCAACAGCTGAAGACAGCCACAAAGACGAGGTTCACACCGGAGAAAGAAATGATGCAGGTGACAGATTGTAGAGACCCTTATTGTAAGACGCGTGAAAACACTGAACAAGGAACAATCAAACAATCAGAAGTAACTGAAGGTGAGTCCAAGCTTGAATTGCATAAAAAAAAAAACAAACACAAAAAAAAAAAACTGATATATTGCATCAAATGACTACAGTGTAAAGAGAATTACATCGGAGAAACAAGAACAAAACTAACCAGCCGTGTGAGAGTGCACAAACAGCAAACTAAAAATTTATCTTTAACTAGCTTGAAAAGTGCCAACGCATGAAACTCTCGGTCCTAAAGTCACTTTTGCTTCTGCTAAATATTAGTAAAAACATATACTTATACACATCTTTTGTGTTCCATTTTTCTTGTTTGCATCACCAAACACATACACACACACACGCACGCACGCACGCACGCACGCACAAATATGTACGTTTGATATATATATATACATACATACATACGTATATATATATATATATATATATATATATATAT
>NC_069003.1:23737499-23738296 GCF_001194135.2 Octopus bimaculoides
TGATCCTTATCTCTCTCACGGCATTATTTACTTATATTCCACTTGAGGCGTAAATTGGAAGCCGGTGATAATTATCATGTTCGTGGTAATTGAAAGGGTAAGGAATGGGGAAAATTAGTGTGTGTGTATGTGTGTGTGTGCACGCGTTTGAGTGCATGCGTGCACGATGTGTGTATGTATGTATGTATTTATATATGTATGTCTGAATGTATGTATGTATGTATGTATGTATGTATGTCATTACTCTTTTACAAAGAATAAGCTCTGGGGTCGATTTGCTCGACTAAAGGCGACCCGGAAAGGATGAAAGGTAAAATCAACCTCGGCGGAATTTGAACTCAGAACGTAACGGCAGACGAAATACCGCTAAACATTTCGCCCAGCGTGCTAACGTTTCTGCCAGCTCGCCGCCTTCGCAATCGCAGATATTATTGATTCTGTTATTATCCTTTTCAAATTGTTACACTAGATAATAATTGAGTCAATGTTATCTTCGCTAATTATTTTTCTCGTGAATTATTTGCTCCGTATTCATATGTGTGTGTGTGTGTGTGTGTGTGTGTGTGTGTGTGTGTGTGTGTACTTGCATGTTTGTGTCTGTGTTTGTCTCGTCACTATCGCTTGGCAGTAGTGTGTTTACGTCCCCGTAACTTAGCAGTTCGGCAAAGCAAAACCAATAGAATAACTACTAGGCTTACAAAGAATAAGTCCTGGAATCGAATTGTTCGACTAAACCCACTAAGGTAGTGCTCCAACATTGCCGCAGTCAAATGGTTGAAACAAATAAGAGAAATGCA
>NC_069003.1:23741767-23743443 GCF_001194135.2 Octopus bimaculoides
TATATATATATATATATATATATATATATATATATATATATGCACAAACACATATGTACACACATATGTCTGGCTCCCCCTCTGCCCCCCTCCCCTTCTGTATATGTCATACACACATGCACTCACATACATGCACATATACATATATTTATACACATACACCACAGCAATACACATGTACATGTGGCATTAGCAAACATCCTTGTAAAAAAAAAAAGTGTATATATTCTCTGTAATATTTTCCAGAAATACCAATTTGCATATACCCACGCAGACATACGCACGCGCACACAAATGTATATATATACATATACATACACACATACACACACATACACACACACACACACACACACACAAATATATTGGAGCATAGATATACAGACACACCCAAACACAAAGGAACACCGTTCTTTGCCTTTCATCCTTCCGGGATCGGTGAAAGAATGTACCAGTTAAATATTGGGGTCGATGTAATCGACTTACCCCCCTTCCCTCAAAATTACTGGCCTTGTGCCAAAATTCTAAACCAGTGTTATTATTATTCGAGCTGGCAGAATCATTAGTACGCCAGGCAGAATGCTTTGTGGCATTTCGCCCGTCTTCACGTTCTTTCTGGGTTCAAATTCCACCGAGGTCGACTTTACCTTTCATCCTTTCGAAGTTGATGAAAATAAGTAACCAGTTGTGCACTAGGGTCGATTTAATCGACTTACCACGCCGCCACCACCCTCTCGCAATCTCCAGGTCTTGTGTCTATTGGAGAACGAATTATTGTATTATGATTTAGTTAGCCGATAAGGAATTATCGTCCTTGATCTCTGTAAGTTACACTCTCAGTCTGGTGAGATTAATGCGGTTGACGTTTAGTTAGCATATCTGAAAGTCTGTCTTGGGCGTCTGTTGGCCAAAAAGTTCAATAGGATTGTAATCGAAGCGAAGAATGAATGAATGAATGAATGAATAAATATACAAAGGTGTGCTGAAAAGTTCTTGGCTTTGGTTAAAAGAAAATACAGGAAGATCAGTTAATTACGATTTTATACAACATATTCCCCTCTCAGTGGTCCTTCAGTTTTTCTAAGTCCTGTAAAAGAACTCGGAATGTTGGGCCTCCAGCCAGGCCTTTCCCGATACCCTTAAAGCCAAGACCTTTTCAGTACCCCGTCGTATGCTCCAAATTAAATAACCACTTTTCGTAGTCATGTTAGTGTACGTAAATTTTATATATATACACACACGACCTAGTATAATTAACCAGTGTATATAAGTATATAATATGAAACCAACTCTACGAGGTAGTGCTGAATAATTCCTGGTTTTGGGTAAAAGAAAATACAGAAGAATCAGTTAAGTATGATCTTGTACATATTGCCATCACAGATTCATACATTTATTGGCGTGGTCATTCATTTTTTTAAGCTCTGACCCCCCCCCCCCCAAAACAAAAAACTCGGAAATTTGACCCTCCAACCTTTCACAATACCCTTAATGCCAGGAAGTTTTCACAGCACCCCTTATAAAACATGTAATGATGTATGTACGAGAGGATGCTGAAAAGATCCTGGCCTTGGGTAATAGAAAATACTGGAATATCAGTTAATTATGATTTTATTCAGTATATTTCCCTCTCAGATTCAGACGCTTCTTGTAGGGGTCCTTCAGTTTGTTTTTAA
>NC_069003.1:23744356-23745304 GCF_001194135.2 Octopus bimaculoides
GGTCCATCGAGAAGAAAAAATTAGTCGATAGACTATATATTATTCATTTAAAATACAGAGATGCCTATAATAGGACATCTAACCCGCTAGAAAGAGCAGCAAAACTCCATACCACAAAAATAAGGATAATATCGAAAGGGAATGAAAAATAAAAACATTTACCAATCTATTTTCCGTACCATGGTTTCAAGCTATTTTAGCAAAATAAAAAAATATTTTGCCAGTTCAGCTATCTTCAGCGGAATACCTAGATAGAACATATAAACACGAGTTTATTTCGAGGGCCGGTTTATCGGTTTCCGTGCCGTACATATAATCCGCCCTGGATGGGACGCTGGTCCATCGCAGTATTACTCATTTTTGCCAGCTGAGTGGACTGGAGCAGCATGAAATGAAGTGTTTTGCCCAAGAACACAACACATCACCCGGTCCAGGAATCGAAACGACAATCTTACGATCAGGAGTCCAACATCCCTAGCCACTGAGCCACTGTCTATATACATGTCACTAGCCAATCAGTTATTTTTCTTCGTTCATTTTCTAATCAATTATACGAATTAACCACACCAAAAATTATTCTAATATTTCCTGTATGTACAAGTTTTTCGTCAGAGACAAGACATAACAGAAACACAGCACAACAGAAACACACCACCACAACTATCAACGTTATGTCAACATTCTTCGTTATATCCCCCTCGCATTTGGAGTGGGTCTTAATTGCCATCAAGCGATTGTACTACCTTCTCTGGAATTGAAGAAAGTTTTCATGCATCAAGAATTTGTGGTGTTTAATAAAGCCTTATTCGTTTTCATAGTTCAAATACATGCCAAAGTCACTCTGAATTATATTGCTTACCTCATTTTCGTTTTATATATATATATATATAACTACACACGAATGTACGCACACACGCACATATACACACACACAAACACGCACACACA
>NC_069003.1:23746297-23747356 GCF_001194135.2 Octopus bimaculoides
TGTGTGTGTGTGTGTGTGTGTGTGTGTGTGTGTGTGTGTGTGTGTGTGTACAGACACACGCATATGCATATACACATATATGACAAAAAATAAACAATTATATTATGATCTCTATCAGCTTACAGACGTTTCTGCTATAAGATGCACTGGACTCATACTTGAGTGCCTGAGTAACATCTTATGGCTTTATCGGACTCTCATGTATGTATATATATATAAAGTTAAAGAATTAAGGTTTAGAAAGTAGGTGTTACATGCAATATCCAAACCTTGTTTCAGGGTAAGTCTCAAGTAGTGTGTCTGCAGAGCACGTTCACCACTTATGGCTGCCAGGCATCATCAGCAATACTGTGCCTCCATCTTTGGATCTATGTCCGGAATTCCAAGGTGCATGTAGGGTATATCTTAAAGGATTAATAAGGAAGATAGTATTTGTCTTTCGTATTAATCTTTATCAACTCGTGTGTTACTTTTCAACATTCTACACACACACACACACACACACACACACACACACACACACACACACACACATCCATACATATACATACATATACGTACACACACATTCACACATACACACACATATGTGTTGTATTCCCAGTACCGACCAGACCATCAGGTGCTGTTGTACATCGCTTGTCACAATGGAATTCCAATTCTGTGTTGATTGCGCCATTCTTTTCCATCTTGACCCAAATCGATTAACTAAATCGTCTTCCCATTATCGTGACGGCCTTCCTAGAGACTTTTCCGATCACTTGGATACCATTCGGCAACTTACGCGGTTCCACTTGTTTGTGAAACTTACGACTCATCCAGACCTGCGGAACTTGTGCTTTCGGTATTCTGCAGACACATCGTTCACTCCGCTCCATTCTCGAATTATTCTGTTTCGAATTTCATCTCGAAATGATATTCCCAGCATGGATACGTGCTCACGTTTCACTCTCTTACTGTCTCACTTGCGCGTGTATCTAGTTGTCTGTATATGCCCATATACTTGGATGTGCGTGTGTGAGCGCGTATGTATATGTGTGTGTGTATATATATATATAT
>NC_069003.1:23748696-23749003 GCF_001194135.2 Octopus bimaculoides
AGAGAGAGAGAGAGAGAGAGAAAGTATGTAACAATTCTCAGATCGTAAGGGGAGGTAACCGGGAAGGCATTTTTTTTGAGTAATTCATAACAGCCTGTTCTTCTCTTCAATTTTTGGCACTTGGTTGATGTCTTTATTTTTTGCTGCTTTTTTTTTTTATTCTAGAGGATGTTGTCTGAATGATGCCAGACGACATTCGAAAGTTGTGAGCAATGATTTTTAGGCCTTATTCTTCCCTCCGTTCGCTATGCATCGTATGTATGTATGTATGTATGTAGGTATGCGTGCATGCATACACACATGTATG
>NC_069003.1:23750477-23751611 GCF_001194135.2 Octopus bimaculoides
TACATATATATATATATATATATATATATATATATATATATATATATACACACACACATATATACATACATATATATATATATATACATATGTGACGTGTGTATGTTTACAGCTACATATATATATATGTATATATATATATATGTATATATACCTACATTGTGTATTATTGTATAACACAATATATACATACATATAGGTACACACACACACACATATATATACATATAATGTATTTAGCAATGCACGCTCATATACATACGTATATGCATATCAAAGAGTGTGCATCTGTGAATATGCACGTGTGTGTGTGTGTGTGTGTGTGTGTGAGCATGTATATTTGTGTGAGCACTGATTTGAGTATCTGTAGGAGTCAGACAAAATAGTAAGTAGCAATGTATGTAGAATTAAAGTAGGTAAAAAAAAAATGGAAAGGTACCGGAAAAGATAATAGAGGAAGAGAGAGGAGGTTAGAGGAGAGAGAGAGAGAGAGACAGAGAGAGAGAGAGAGAGAGAGAGAGAGAGAGAGAGAGAGAGAGAGAGAGAGAGAGAGAGGGAGAGAGGGAGAGAGTGAGGTAGGTTGAGGAGAAAAAGAGAAAAATAAAAGAGGGAAAACTAGCCAATATACACGTTCTTTCTCTCTCTCTCTCTGTCTTTGTCTCTCTCTTACATATACACACATACGCGGGCACACACACACAGCTTTACTTATGCACATATTCACAGTGTCAAAAAGTTTAGCCACGAGGAAGCTGAACCTGTTCCTCGTAGCTTAACTTGTTCAAGATTCACAGGGTTTGAAAGGGACTAGATTTTGGTTCCTATTTCAAGGATTGTGAACCATATTCACTTCTGAACAGGATGGATGTCAGTCGTACCGTTGTGACATCTGTATCTATTTCTGACATCTTGATTAAAATGCCGCTATGAAGAATTAAATGTAATTCTGCTGTTGAACAAATAAATTAACGAATAAATAATTTCATAATGGCTGCGGGTTATTAAAAGACTGCTCTGTGCAATAGTTTAGCGGGAAAGTTATTTTATCGGCGCTAGGCATTGTATTTCGTGATATGAATTAATTCTCACATACTCGCACGAAAAGAAACACACACACACACACACACACACACA
>NC_069003.1:23752388-23753775 GCF_001194135.2 Octopus bimaculoides
TAATAATAATAATAATAATAATAATAATAATAATAATAATAAATGCCCGGATGCAGTACCAGGCAGTGGCTCTCATGGCTTCTGATCTTAATTGATTGGAAGTGTTATCATGCGCATTGTTTTGTCTTGGTATAAAAAGATGGGCTACAGCAAATATTCTGCTTAATACCACAGATTTGCTTGTCAGTTGTTTGACCTTAACCGGTTGAGCATGTCCCTTGGTGGCTGATGATATGTGCATCTCTGATCATGAGCAGAAGTAGTGGGGGGGAGCATCATAGCCATGTGTTGAGAGGAATTCTTTGGGGGTTTGAATAATTCACCTTTGGAAACATGGATGTTTTGCCTTCACTGTAAGCAAAGCCCCTTCCACAAAGTCTTTATTTATACACTTAGTGGCGAAAAGAAAGATATTGAGTATTTCAAGATGCTGACAAGACGATTTACAGAATTGCAATGACGATGACGGGTACATATCTAATATGAGTCGAGGCAATTGCCCCCCACACTTCCCCAGCTTACATATGTATGTATGTATGTATGTATGTATGTATGTATGTATGTATGTATGCATGTATGTATGTATGTATGTATGTATGCATGTATGCATGTATGTATGTATGCGTGTATGTATGCGTGTGTGTATGTATGTGTATGTATGTGCATGTATATGTGTGTATGCATGTACGTATGTGTGTATGTATGTATATGTATATGTATGTGTGTATGTATATGTATGTATATGTGTGTATGTATGTATATGCGTATGTATATGTATGTATATGTTTATATATGGATGATTGTATCTGTGTATGCGCGTGTATGTATGTACATATGTATATGTGTGTGTATGTATGTATGTATGTATGTGTGTATGTATATAAATGTATCTGTGTATGTATGTGTGTGTATGTATGTGTGTGTGTATGTGTGTATATATGCATGTGTATGTATGTTTATATATGTATGATTGTATGTATGTGTATGTGTGCGTATGTATGTATGTATGTATGTATGTGTGTGTGTATGTATGGATGTATGAATGCATGTATGCGTTTGAACAGAGTAACGCACACGTCTATCTGACTATCTTTCTCTATACATGTGTGTGATTCTGTGTGTGTCTGTGTGTGTGTGTGTGTGTGATCGTGTGTATTAACAGTGACACACATGTTAGCTGACAATAACAACATTACTGTACAGTTGAATAAACAGATGTTAACATGCTTAGATAGTTAAGTAAATAATTTGCGTGATTAGAAAAAGCAATGCGTACGTACGTACTCGTCTGCATGCATGTGAGTAAATGCATGTACCTACATGTATGTGTAAAAATGTATATATATATATATATATATGTATGTAATCTCTCTCTGTCTCCCTCCCT
>NC_069003.1:23754607-23757593 GCF_001194135.2 Octopus bimaculoides
TATATATATATATATATATATATATATATATGCGCGCACTGCACACACACATACACACACATATATTCATACATACATAGATGCATGCATATATACATACATACATACAGCATTCAGAAAATAGCAATACGAGTCACCGCTCTCATATTACGTAAAATGATGTTATTAGAAGAGAAAATAGAAAAACCAAAACAAAACACTACACACTACGCACACCAAAGGCCCACAGTTCTGTGTTCGGTGTAGCAGAGAAGGCAACAGATAAAAACATTGAAAGTTACATGTATTTACTACAAGGGTACTTATACCCTTACAAAACATATTTCAAAGGGGCTGTTTGTATGTATGTATTAACGTATATTTATGTATGTAAGTATGTATATATATATATATATATATATATATATGCATGTATGTATACAGATACACACACACACACACACACACACGCACACACACACGCACATATATATATATAGATAGATAGATGAGTTGTGTGTGCGTCTGCGTGAGCGCCCGTGTGTATGCATGCATGTTACTCCATCTGTGAATCTGTATTTAATGCACACATCAAACTTGAGTTCTGCAATTCAACAAAGTTCATCAAAATATTTGCATACACACCATGCAATGTTACATACACGCACACATACTCATATATATGTGTGTGAGTATGTGTGTGTACTGTATGTTAAGAAAATATCTTAATGTCTTAACAATTTTCAAGCCGATTACATGGAGGAATTGTGTTATAGCGATTCTGTTCGTTTCCATTTTGGGTGTTTTTGGCTTGTGATCGGCTTGAAAAATTGCTAAGATATTAAGATATTTTCTTAACATGAAATCAATGGTAGCCTTAATAAAGAAATTCTAGTCACCAATGCGGTGTTGAGCACTCATTCTCTTCTACTCTAGACACAAGGCCGGAAATTTTGTGGGAGGAGGCCCCCGTCGATTAGATCGACCCCAGTACGAAACTGGTACTTAATTTATCGACCCCGAAAGGATGAAAGGCAAAGTCGACCTCGGCGGAATTTGAACTCAGAACGTCAAAACAGACGAAATACCGTTAAGCATTTCGCCCGGCGTGCCAACGTTTCTTATTTCTTTACTGCTCACAAGGGGCTACACACAGAAGGGACAAACAAGGACAAAGTGTCAAAGTGTAGCTGAGGAGGTGCCCTCTTTAAAACTATTAACAGATTGCAATTTAGTTGAGAACTGAATTAGTGGTGAAGCTGTGATTGACGAAACGGTGGACTTAAGAATATATTCAACCACTACCGTAGTTGAATGATATGCTACGAAGTATACTAAACGTTTTTATAAATCGATATTGTGTTAGTAGTGCACTTCAATCACGTGTTAAGGTCATTTCTACAGATTTTCTATAATTTCTATTGAAAATCTGTAGAGATGTCCTTAACACATGATTTGTAATCCTTCACTCTGAAGGCGGTTTAGGTGTATGTCTGTTTGTATGCACGTACGTATGTACGTCATTATTCAGTTTATTTCAAGATTTCTTGCCAATGGCGAAAGAACCGGTTCCTAACCTAGTTCCAAGGCTTCTTCATTAGAATTTCAACATCACCAACAGGGTATGTATGTATGTATGTATGTATGTATGTATGTATGTATGTATGTATGTATGTATGTATGTGCAGATTTGTGTGTTTTATATATGTATTCTCATGTATGTATGCATGCTTAGCGGTATTTCGTCTGTCTTTACGTTCTGAGTTCAAATTCCGCCGAGGTCTACTTTACATTTCACCTTTTCGGGATCGATAAATTAAGTACCAGTTGCGTACTGGGGTAGATCTAATCGACTGGCCCCCTCCCCCCAAATTTCGGGCCCTGTGCCTAGAGTAGAAAAGAATATTTATACACTTTTTCACCAATAGATAAAGAGCCAGGTTTTAACTGAAAAGAATGCACGAATCTATGTGACCAATATGGGTCTACGTTTGAGTCGTTATATATTGCGAGTGTGTATATAATTGTGTTTTGTGTGTGTACACATGTATGTATAGGCATTTGTAAACATATGTATGTAAGCTTGCATGAATTATGTACATATGAGGGGGTGCTGAAAGTTCCTGGTTTTGAGTAAGATAAAATGCAGGAGAATCAGTTATGATTTTATTCAACGTATTCTCCTCTCAGATTCGCATACTTATTTCAGCGGTCCTTCAGTTTTTCTAATCCCTGTAAAAGAACTTGGAAGATTGGGCCTCCAACCTGGTCTATCGTGATACCCTTAAAGCCAAAAACTTGCTGTCGATGCACACACCCAACTGTATACATCTTTCCACCTAAAAAATCTCAGATTAGAATCTTTGGAATACAGTTCTATATTTAAGAGATGAGGAATTATGTACATTATTTACATTATATACATTATTTACATTTGACAGATATTTGTCCTCATCTTGTTTGTTGTTAGCACAACGTTTCGGCTGATATATACCCTCCAGCCTTCATCAGGTGTCTTGGGGAAATATCGAACCTGGGTTCTCATTCCTAAGGTATTTTTCGATGTTATTATTATTATTATTATTATTATTATTATTATTATTATTATTATCATCATCATCATTATTCAGGTCACTGCCTGGAATCGAACTCAGAATCTTGGGGGTTAGTAGCCCGCCCGCTTAACCACTACGCCATATGCCCGTGGGAAATATTTTACAAACCTTCACTGTGCCACTAACAGATTAAATTTGGAGAATCCGCGTCAGTTTCTTTTGCACTTTCTTCGTCAAAAACCTGGTTTATGTAGCTATGAACGTTTATATGCATTCACATGTATGTAACCTTCTTTGGTTATAAAATACATCCTACAAAATTGGGTTTGTGAAGTACATACGCTTATCACATATTTGCATAATATCCGCAGTTTTTCCAGATTTTCACTGAAACATTTGATAATGTAACCAAGTCCGCTAATTATTATAGGCATAAATGAGTGTGTCTGTGT
>NC_069003.1:23758859-23759292 GCF_001194135.2 Octopus bimaculoides
TATATATATATATATATATATGTACGTGTTTATATACATGTAATATATATGTATATACGCACGTCTATTTTGTATACATGTAGGAATACAAAATTAAGTGGATGTACATATGTGAACCTCTAGTGTAAAACATGAGCGAAAGAAAACGAACCCAAGGAGGTCGGTTGCTACGAAGAACATGAGAAGATTGAGAAGTGGTGGGCATGGTCGGGATGGAGGGATGCGAGAAATAGGCGGCGGAAATTTGATATGGAGCCAGGAACATTCCGTCTACGACATTGTTTGGTGTAAAAGACACAAAAGAACTTCGACTGGTGTGTATAGACACACGTACACTTGCGCATATATATATACTCACAAACATATACACACACACAACATACACAGACACACACAAACTCGCATAAAAACAAACCATAGCCACACACATATA
>NC_069003.1:23759302-23759954 GCF_001194135.2 Octopus bimaculoides
TATATATATATACACGTGTATGTGTGTGTCTGTGTACGTGTGTTTGTATGCGTGTGTCTGCTCAAGCATGGAGGTACATTGGATATAAGTATATATTCATGCCCGTATATGTGTGTGTGTGTGTGTTCTGGCAACATTTATACACTCTCTCCGATAGATAAGGAGCCAGGTTCTTACTGAAAAAACAAGGTTCTCTCTCTGGAATTCAGACATCAGCTGGTAGTTATGTATATATACATGCTTGTATGTATGCATGTATGTATATATGTACGTATGTACGTATGCCTGTATGAATCCGTGCAGATATGTATACATGTATGTCTATGAATGTATCTTTGTATATATGTTGGTATGCATGTATGTATCTGTATGTGTGTGTGTGTGTGTGTGTGTGTGTGTGTGTGTGTGTGTGTGTGTGTGTGTGTGTGTGTGTGTGATTATGTACGTATGTATGAAGGCACGATTCTGTTTTTGAATTACGCATGTATGTTTGTATATATGTATGTATGTATGTATGTATGTATGTATGTATGTATGTATGTATGTATGTATGTATGAATGTATGTTTGTATGTATGTATGTATGTATGTATGTATGTATGTATGAATGTATGTTTGTATGTATATGTATGCAAGCGAGTCAAAATCTATAT
>NC_069003.1:23762420-23763677 GCF_001194135.2 Octopus bimaculoides
TATATATATATATATTATATATATATTGTTACTTGCTTCAGTCATTTGACTACGGCCATGCTGGAGCACCGAAGTGAGGATTATTAGTCAAGTAAATCAACCCCTCAGGACTGTTTTTTTTAAAGCCTAGTACGTATTCTATCGGCCTCTTTTACCGAACCGCTAAGTGACGGGGGCGTAAGCACACCAACAACGGTTGTCAAGCGATGGTGGTGTGGGAGACAAACACGGACATAGAGGCACACTCATAGTTTTCCTTTTTGGTAAAACATTGCACACGGCTGTCTATATTAAATATAAAAGTGCTTTGCGACATTTCGTCCGTCTTCACGTCCTGAGTTCAAATTCCGCCACCGTGGAGTTTGTCTGTCATTCTTTCAGAGTCGGTACCAGTTGAACAATGGAGCCGACTTAATCGACTTACCCACTTAACCGAAGTTGCTGGTCATGTGTCAAAATTTGAAAGTAATTAACTGATATTAATTTTTTAAAATCATTAATGCTATTAATATATTTTTGTTTTCTATTTCACAGATTTTTTTGAGACTATTCTTGCTGACGTCATCATCTTATGTTTATTGGTAGGACTCTGCTGAAGGTGTTACATTACACTGAAGAAACGAAACAGCAATTCTAATGAATGAAAGGACCAATTAATTCCTTAAAGATATCAGTTTTCTCCATGAAAATCACTCGAACCTTGAATAGATAATCTATCATCCGTTACCTTTATGCCACTACCCTCACGCATTAAATAAACAAAATAAAAAGTTAATTAGCCCTCAGAAAAAGCCGGGACTACGGCCCTTACATATGCAAGGAATAAGTGAATTCTTTCCCCGTCTGCTGAAACAATATGTTGCCTTACATATAATGGACTAAGGCCACCGTGAAATGAAGTCTCTCCAAGTTCACTTCATATTAAAGGAACCAAGTGGTCAGTAAATCGCCTGGCCAGACACAGTTGTAATCTTCTCGTTTTGTACCTCAACAATGACAATTTCTATCCATTCGGCTGTCTCCTTCGGGGTCCTGATTCTAGCCGGGCTCTGCTACGTCACGTCTCAAGTTACCGACGTTTGGATGGAAAGCGATGGTCTTCTGTCTTTGGGAGTTTGGAGTTTCTGTGTCTTCAGCACCGATACACATTCTTGGAGTTGCGAAATCAACTTTTCTGGTAAGGTTCTCTGAATACAACAATTCTTCTAAATTATTCTCTCTCTCTCTCTCTCTCTCTCTCTCTCTCTCTCTCTCTCT
>NC_069003.1:23764356-23767254 GCF_001194135.2 Octopus bimaculoides
CTGGGGTTGATTTATTCGACTAAAATTTTTTTTAGAAGGTTGCGCCCCAGCATAGCCGCAGTCTAAAAACGGAAACAAAATCTAATAACGGAAGAAAAAATCAATAATTTTAAGGGGAGGAGTTTAGTCAATACCCTCATCTTCAACACTTAACTGTGTTTATTTATTAGAGGAAAAAACGCAAAGTTGACCTCAGCGGGATTTGAACTCAGAAGAAAAAGGCTATGGAATGTTTTTTTTCGCGACTCTCTAACGATTTTGCCAGCTCACTCATAGCTTTGTAAGCGTAAGGAGTGGAATGTTTGGAAGCATTAGTGTCTAATAAGTTTAACTGAAATTGATTGTTGCCTGATGAAATAAATATCTAGAAAAAAAGCTATCAAAGAAAGATTTTATGAAATGGTAATTTTTAAAAGAAGAGAAGGAATAGAAGAAAAGGTAGACAGAACGAAAGAAGGAATTAAAAAATAAAAGAATGGTAGCGTGTCACATCATTTAACTAACAGAATAATTAAATTACAGGAAAATAATGTTAATAAAATTATTTCCGATATTTAATCAACAATCTTTTATTACCAATGCGTAGGCTTAGCTGTGTGGTTAAGGAGCTTGGTTTGCAGCCACCACATGGTTTCGGGTTCTATTCCACTATGTGACACCTTGGGCAAGTGTCTTTATGGCTATTATAACCCCGGACTGACCAATGCCTTGTAAGTAAATTTCATAGACGGAAATTGTGTGGAAGTTCGTTGTGTATGTACAGTAATTCCTAGCCATATCGCGACTCACCTATCGCGGTTTATTATTTAAGCTTACGTCGATTCCTCCGTGGGGTTGTTTTGCATTTATAATAAAATAGATACATACAAATTATGAAAATAGTAAAACAAATATATACAGTACAGTAGTGTTTCTACTTCGCGGATTTTCATCTATCGCGGGGGATTTTGGAATGGAAAACCCACGATAATCGACAGATTACTGTGTAAATATATATATATATATATATATATATATATATATATATAGTCGATTCAAACATGAACAAGCAAGAAAAAACAACAACGCGAGGACGTGGAATAACTACAGTGTTACTGGACGCTCAGAGACAGACAAACAGATAGACAGACAGACAGACAGACAGATAGATAGATAGATAGATAGATAGATAGATAGATAGATCGATCAAAGGTGCAGAAACGATGTACTCCGAATGAATTAAAAGGTAACATAATCCAAGGGTAGATTAAGAAACCCATGAATCAGGTACTCCAAAACTGTCGGAAGGACAAGGACAGTCCGTGGGAGCGTGCAGTAAATAGTCAATTCAAATGAAACAAGAACAAAAAATAAAACGAACGTGAGGACATGCACAAGAAACGTATTAGCTTGATGCTCAGTGAAAGGTCCGAATTTGACGTTTCGAGCGTAACTCTTCGTCGGAAAGGAGAAAGCGAAAAGTCCAAAGATGGAGAAGAAATCGTCAAATGTAACTACACGTGTGCCATTGACGTTTCCTTCTCCATATTTGAACTTTTCCCTTTCTCCTTTCCAACGAAGAGCTACGCTCGAAACGTCAAACACTCTCCTTTCACCGAACATCAAGCTAATACCTGTCTTGCGCACGTCCTCATGTTCCTCTTTTATTTGAATTGTTTGTTTATTTCAAATGACTATATATATACACACACATATATACATATATATATACACACACACACATATATATATATATATATAATGTTGATACACACGCATATATGTACTCATACATACACACATGTATATATGTGTTCGTATGTGTGTATGTGTGTGTGTGTGCTGAGTGAGTGAAAGAGAGAGTAAGAATTCGTTATGTTGTTACCTAACAACACGTATTAGCATCAACAAAATGAAACAGAATTTGAAACTTGGGCGATGACGGTGGTGGTGGTTGAGTTGATGCGGGGTGTGTGGTAGTGGTGGTTGTGATGGTGGTTGCGGTGGTAGTGGTGATCTGTTTTCATCCCCTTCTCTCTTTCCCTCCCCTCTCCGTTTCCATCCCCCCTTTTTCTTTCCGTATGTCTAAGACTATTGCTATTAAATTTCGTGACACTTTGGTCTCACTATTTACAGGATTCAACATGGCATCGCAGACATTCTCCATTTTGGCTTTACTCTGTTACCTCAACGCATTCTTTCTCTACACATTGTCTATGGCGTGTCGTTCTCTGCAGAAATGCCGACCAATTATAACTGGAATATCTTGCCTGGTCTTTTTTATCGGTGAGTACACAACTTTCCCACATGTAACATCTCACACATCTCACATACTACTTTACTAAAGACAGATGTGTTAACCCTTTAGCACTTAAATCATTTATTTAAAAGTGAAACTAATTTATTCCCATTGTTTTGAATAAGTCATGCATTATCTCGTTGCTTTGAGATTTTGATGAGCTAATGGTTAATTTTTAGAATAATAAAAGGATGAAAGGCAAAGTCGACTTCGGCGGAATTTGAACTCAGAAAAGAAAGACGGATTAAATACCGCTAAGCATTTTGACCGGCGCGGTAACGATTCTGCCAGCTCGCCGTCTTCATTCAGTTCTATAGTAAGTCGTTATATGCATGGTGAACAGCGTAAATCCAAACTATGATTTGTATATTTATTTTTAATATGTTCCGACAGATTCGAACGTGAATATGTTAACCCATGTTGTGTTTCGTAACAGAAGGACAACTTCTCTTCTACAACGAATGTATATTCGTAGCACATACGATTCCTTAGGTGATAAACTTAATAATCTGAAACTGCCAATTTGGAGACCTTAACCGAATCCATTCTATGACAAGCATCCGCACCCGATCTCCGGTTATATAGATGTCCTTTTAGGCAGTTTTTATTGCTATTTCCCC
>NC_069003.1:23767378-23768505 GCF_001194135.2 Octopus bimaculoides
AGAGAGAGAGAGAGAGAGAGAGAGAGAGAGAGAAAAGACAATAGAGGTATCATAGGCGCAGGAATGGCTGTGTGGTAAGTAGCTTGCTTACAAACCACATGGTTCCGGGTTCAGTCCCACTGCGTAGCACCTTGGGCAAGTGTCTTCTACTATAGCCTGGACCGACCAAAGCCTTGTGAGTGGATTTGGTAGACGGAAACTGAACGAAGCCCGTCGTATATATGTATATGCGTGTGTAATCGATCTCCCAATTTCTAAATTTGCATTTCACCTTTATCTATCTATCTATTAATTAATTAATTAATTATGGAATTTATTAATAATTTGTTTGTTTATTTGTTTATTTTCAGTGAGTCTCCAAATTATGACGATGATTGTGTTCTCTGTGAAAGTTCATCATCACACAGACGACGTCACAGAACTTCATTTGGGCAAGGACGAGAAACGACTTCCGCTAAGGCTGTCATGGTCTTTCACGGCCGCCATTGTCTCAACGATTCTATCAACCATCAGCGGTGTCTGCATCTCCATAGAACTCAGAAATATTATCGTCGATGAATTCCAGTGAACATTCGGATGGCCTCTTGTGAAACAAGGCAAAAAATGGCGACGTCGAAACGGTGTACAACCACTACTACTACTAATGCCGCTGCTGCTACTACTACTACTACTACTACTACTACTACTACTACTACTATTACTACTACTACCACCATCGCCACGGTCACTACGATCATCATCAACCCCTCCCCTCCAACAACCACTACCACAACAGCAACGTGTCATCACTACCGCCAATGCCGCCACTACCGCTGCTACCACCGCTACTCCGATTACAACGACCACCACGACGACGACTACCACCACCACTACTACCACCACTACTACCACCACTACTCCCGAGCATGAGCTAACGTGGGAGCTGCTATATATATTCGCTCGACCAGCTAGAAATAATAGCCAGGTGCCCCTCAAATGATACTGTACGCATTGAATAAAGTAGTCCCAGATATGCAATGACCAAGAAATGAAGCAGGATAGTCGTGGTCGTAACGTTATTGATCTTAGGTCTACTCGATCAGAACTAACCCAAATTCAACAACAGAAACAATATTTTCAACCCCCCC
>NC_069003.1:23768850-23770662 GCF_001194135.2 Octopus bimaculoides
GAGAGCGAAAACCTCCGCCAAGGCAACACCAACGTCCTCTCAACGATTAGCCGGAGATGATTTTTAAAATGAGAATATCTGAAATAAACTCGACTGCTGAAGGCAGAGGTAATGATAATATTTTTATAAGCTTTAAGCGTGTATTGACTAAAGAAAATAGTCAATAGACGAAAAAAATAAAATAATTGCGGGTGTCTGTACGCGTGGGTATCGAGCCCACACCGATGTGCTTTTATGACAAGCGTGCTACCATTAAGGCAACGTTCCCCGTGGTTTCTTTTGTCAGATTTAAGAACTATAATTTAGTAGTGTTGTTTATAATGAACAAACATGTGTGTTCTTATCTTCTATCGTATCACACTTCTCTTTCTTTCTCCTCCTTCCCTCTCCTTCCTTTTTTCTCCTCTTCCTTTCTCCGTCCTGGGTTGTTATTTCGTACTCCTCTGAAGGGTTGGTCCCGCTTGTAAAAGCTGCTCTAATTGTGCAGAAACTACCATGACGGCCAAAAGGCAGCAGTTTTTATGCCACCTGGATTCTTATCTCAATTTACCATGTAGGTGTCGCCATAAACCGGTCCCATTCCGCTTTGCTGTAAGATGTCGCAACAACAAACCGATAGATACTCATTCAAGATCTGATGTGAACATTACACACCACAGTTTCACGAGAGAACCATTAAAGCCTGTACTTATTTTACATCCCCTTTGAAAATTAACTGGAATATACATTATGCTTTTCGAAGTCACACAAGACATTCCTTTTCACCACTTTGTTACCCAACTCGGTTTCAAAATCATCATGATATCTCTGTCCTTTAATTTATCTGGAGAAATTTCACTCGATTTCAAAATCCTCATGATATTTCTGTCCTTTAATTTATCTGGAAAGGTTTCAATATATTCTAGAACAATGTCGTTGTGCACATCTGTGCAATAGATTCAATCAGAGGCCGAGTTACAACGATACATCAATCACGTATGTTTAACATTCAGAACGTTAGGCTCGGTCGGCAAAAGTAGAGTTATACTACTGTGTTTATGGACAGTTGACGAGCCTGTATAACATACATTCAATAAAGTTGTTGTCACGGACCTTTTTGTCGAATCTTTCTTATACTTTTCTTTGTGTAGTTTGTATCACGTGTCTTACATTTCCACGTCGGTTTACATAATGAAAGCCGATCTGCGTGCTACGGGTAAATTATGAAGGAATTTATGAGCAGAGGAGAAACTTTGCTATAAAATATATAAATACAATTAATGTGAAGATACATTTTAAAATAATCAAATACAGAAGTAGACATAACGTACAATATACTCTCCTTTGGGACATATTGTATTGCTGGTAGTCTGATGTACATAAACGGATATATTCGCGTGATCTCTTGCTCAGCGGAATTGCAAAGAAGATGGCAAGTGTGTGTTGCAAAGAGGATGGCAACTGTGTGTTGCAAGGTGTATATATCACAGCGCAGAAGCCGATAATATACAGAAAATCTGCAATATCAAAAACACACCAAGTACAATTTGTTATGCAAATAACTTTGCGAGTGTTCTTTAAGCCAGAAAATCAATATTAAAATTACAATTTAAAAGTATTTAGAGGCAGGAGGTGTTGTAATAATTATATGGAAAAATATTTCATAATTATATTGAGAAGACTTTTATCCTGTAAATCGATTTCTGAGAGGATTGCATTAAAAGTGAAAAATAACCGCAATTAGAGTGATAATGTATACAAAATTATATAACTGTGAACATGTGCGCGTATGTATATATGTATATATATATATATATATATATATATATATAT
>NC_069003.1:23770672-23771773 GCF_001194135.2 Octopus bimaculoides
ATATATATATATATATATATATATATATATATATACATATATACGTACACTCACACACACACACCCTACGCACGCATGCACACACACACAAGTATATGCATGCCTATATATAGATACGCACACACACACATATATAAATATGTGTATGTCTATCCACGGACGTCTGTCATTGATAAGGCCCAAAAAGCCGAAATCCAGTGATCTGACAGTTCTAGTGGCCATAGCGGACGGTTATCGCCCGCCAGCGATATAATCGCGAGTGCTTTTATGCACCACGAATCCGTATGAGAGGGTCTCTCGTGGTAAATAACGCAGTATTCTGTGTTCTAATACAACATTAACTTTAAGTGACAAATAAATATTATTTTACGAGTGCTTGCGCTCGGCTGTTGTACAAACACTTCAAGCAATGCCTCATCATCCACAACAGCAGGTCTCATTGATTTGTGTTCGTCGCTGGTTTCACCTTCTTTTATGCGTCTGAACCAGCTTTGTGGCACACGTTTGCTGACAGTTCCTTGGCCTTCCACATTATTTCTTTCTGCTGCTGTTCTTGCATTCAGCCCTTTTTTTCCCCCACAGGTTGCGTAAAATGACTCTACTCGAATTTTTTTTTCACCACCCGTTATCGAAACTGTAAAATACAGAATAAACAATTCAGCTAAGATTGGACAACAAGTTGTGTCAAATTAATAATATAACATGGAGATACAAGTTGGCAAAAATCGTCAGTAAAAATCCGAAAGAACTGTTGACTCAACCTGGTACACACATACACACACATATACACACACATACACACATACATACATACATACATACATGCATACAGATAGACAGACTAACACACACATACAAATTGAAACCTGCTTTCTCTGTTCCATAAGCTCTATTCATATTTTCAATTTCAAACTTGTTCAGTTCTCACCTATATATATATATATAATAAAAAAAGAAATTTTAAAGAATTTCGCCTCGTCATCGCCAAAAAAGCATTGTGAAGACTCCATGAAAAAACCTGAAAAAAAAAAGCATCGCGAAAACATCACAGAAACAGGAAATTATAGGCGAAATGAAATAGATTTAAAATAATCTTTTTAT
>NC_069003.1:23772089-23774197 GCF_001194135.2 Octopus bimaculoides
ATATATATATATATATGTATAGGATATTGTCACGTGATCATAAGTAAATAAATAGAAGTATTAATCTTGAGATTGTCTTCTTTGAAGATTATGATATAACAAGCGTCGAGAATGGTGGAGTAGAGAGAAGAGAGAGAGAGAGAGGCAGACAGACAGAGACAGATAGACAGAGACAGAGAGAAAGAGTAGAAGTAGTAGTAGTAGTAGTAGTAGTAGTGGTGGTGGTGGTGGTAGGTGTGTATAAAATATATTGTTTGTGAGAGTAATAGGGTTAGAATCTAGGTGAGAGAGAAAGAGAGAGAGAGAGAGAGAGACAGACAGACAGACAGAGACAGAGAAGTATTAATTATTGTAGTAGAAAGGATTACTCCTACTACTACTACTACTACTACTACTACTACTACTACTACTACTACTACTACTAATAATAATAATAATAATAATAATAATGATAATAATGATAGTATTAATAATAATAAAAATAATAATAAAAATAATAATAGTAATAGTAGTAGTAGTAGTAATAGTAGTGGTGGTAGTGGTAGTTGAGTAGAATAAAATATATTGTTTGCAAGTTTGTGCGAGTAATGAGGGTAATATTGGAGTGAGAGAGAGAGAGAGAGAGAGAGAGAGAGAGAGAGAGAGAGAGAGAGAGAGAGAGAGAGAGAGAGAGAGAGAGAGAGAGAGAGAGAGAGAGAGAAAGAGAAAGGAGTTTGTGTTTTTATGTATACTAGACTACCCGTGATCCGTTGAGTCACAGGGAAACTCTGAGTTTCCCAGCATCAGAGTTTTGTTTCGTGGGTTAGAAAGATTTGGCTGCTATTTCTTGCACGCCCTGTCTTTCGGATCCTTTATCGCAAATAACTGTTACGTGGCAGCAGGGCGTGCTAGAAATAGCAGCCAAATCTTTGGAGGGGCGATACGTTGAATGCATTCCACAAAAACTATATCACACTGAGGTCACGGACGGGTCTTTTACGAAATATCTACCGTATTTTTAAAGTCATTTTCACTTTAGAATATATTTTGAATATGTCAAAAAAAACAAAATATATATTTGTAATGGTATTCACTTGAAAATAATTAAAAAAAACATTATTGCTAAAATATACGTACTTACTGTACAAACAGATTACATTTTTGAAATCACATTCACTTAAAAATATTTGCAAATGATTAAAATATTGTGTTTAACAAATGCGAAAACAGAAATTGTAAAAAAAAATAAATCGTTTTTTTTCCGTTGTCAACTGACTGACTAATAGAAAGATAAGAGTTTCTTCCCTTTCAGGATGAAGATTATTTTCGGAACATTTTCCCATTATGCACCGTTTTGGGTATTTATACCCCCGAAAATGTCTAATATCTTGAAAACTACTTCACCGATCTACGCGAAGCTTGTTTTATTCGATTCGTATTAACATTTCAGGGTAACCCTAATTCCATGTTATTTTCCCATTATGCGCCAGTTTCGCTGAGTAACATTACAAGCAAGCAAGACTGAAACAGACTTTTAATGTATTATAGATATGTATTCATAAGTAAATACATGTAAATGTGCTCGCATGCGTGCGCGTGTGTGTATATATCCAGACAGGCAGATCATACTCATAAAGACACTTATTCCACTCCCCATTCCTGATCGATTTATGCACCATTTAGTCATGATGTCAACAAAGGCTACAGAAATTTGAATAAGGCTAATCAAGTAGTTTTATTTAGCTCAACTGCGGCTGATGAGGCAAAGAGCCATCGAAACAGCTTGATGCCGTGCGAAGTTACTAGCAGCAAACATTAACTATTTTCTTAGTGCGATATATTTGAGATCCATCTTCCTGTTTACTTAATCTACTCAGTGATTTCGTGGTTAAATATCTCTTTTAGATGAACTGATAATATACAGTCTAAGTTCATGAGTGTCTATTTACTGCTGATATATATATATATATATATATATATATATGTATATATATCACTGGTGCCAAGCTGTATTGGCCTTTGATTTCTCTTGAATAACATCAGTGGCGTGGAACGGGGAGGCTGGTATGCATGGGCGACTCCTGGTCTTCCATAAAAACAATCTTGCCCGGACTTGTGCCTCAGAGGGG
>NC_069003.1:23775958-23776404 GCF_001194135.2 Octopus bimaculoides
TCATATCGTTTTTGGATTTGGTTTGCAAGATTCTTTATATGAGTTCGTGTGTTGAAGCATATTCTGCTGTGTCTGGGAAGAGTCATTTTCTTTTTGTGCCTTATAATTTAACACACTCACCGGTAAAATCTATTGAAAAGGTTGCAAGACGCAACGAAAAGTTTAGGACAATGAAAATAAGAAATAAGTGGAAATTTTACCGGTGAGTGTGTTAAATTATAAGTAATTTTTCAAAAAGACTTTCAAGTATGTATGTATGTATGTATGTATGTATGTATGTATGTATGTATGTGTTTATTTGTTTATTTGCATCGTTATCACTCTTTACCCAGCGGACTTGGTCCTTAATAACGATATCGGGGATTAAGTTCAAATCATTTGAACGATACTACGTCTTTTCTATACTGAATATCTCTGGATCTCACCTGTTGACTCCTCGCACTCTC
>NC_069003.1:23776719-23777842 GCF_001194135.2 Octopus bimaculoides
CTCTCTCTCCCGCCTCTCTCTCCCCTCTGTCTCTCTCCCCCCTCGCTCCTCTCTTTCTCCCCTCTCTCTCTCCCGTCTCTCTCTCCCCCTCTCTCTCTCCCCTCTCTCTCTCCTCTTCTCTCTCTCCCTCATTCACTCTCTCTCCCTCATTCACTCTCTCTCCTCTTATTCATTCTCCCTCTCTCCTCTCTCTCTCCCTCATTCACTCTCTCCCCCTCATTCACTCTCTCCTTTCTCTCCCCCTCATTCACTCTCTTTCCCCTCTTTCTCCCTCATTCACTCTCTCCCCCTCTTTCCCTCTGCCTCTCCCTCCATATATATATTCTTATTATTGTTTTCTTTCTTTTTGTTTCTGTAATTTGACCTCGGCCATGTTGGAGCACCGCCTTGTTAGTCGAAAAAAATCGACCCCCAAGACTTATTCTTTATAAGCCTAGTACTTATTCTATCGGTCCCTTATTGCCGAACCGCTAACTTACGGGAACGTAAACACACCAACATCGTATGTCAAGGGATGGTGGGGGACAAACACAGACACACAAACATACATACGCGCACACGAGAACACACACACACACACACACACACGCAGACATACGACGGGCTTCTTTCAGTTTCCTTCTACCAAATTCACTCATAAGGCTTTGGTCGGCCCGAGGCTAGAGTAGAAGACACTTGCCTATCTTCTTTCTGTTCCTTTCTCTCTTTTTCCTTGTTATCTAGCCCCTCCCCCTCTCGGTCTCGTTCTTTTCACCCTCTATCTATCTATCTGTCTATCTATCTCTATTCTCGTCTGCCATATCTCGGTGCCTCTACCCCAGCCTCCCACCACTTGTAAACTGTTACTCCTGTTACACCACACATTCTTATTTCATGAGGAATAATGCATTTAGCGCAAGATAAAACCAAAACTGATCGAACAATAACCAGACTAGTAGTAGTGGTAGTAGTAGTAGTGATGGTGGTGGTGGCGGTGGCGGTGTTGGTGGTAGTAGTAGTAGTGATGGTGGTGGTGGTGGTGGTGGTGGTAGTAGTAGTAGTGATGGTGGTGGTGGTGGTGGCGGTGTTGGTGGTAGTAGTAGTAGTGATGGTGGTGGTGGTGGTAGCAGTAGTAGTAGTAGTA
>NC_069003.1:23778085-23779479 GCF_001194135.2 Octopus bimaculoides
GTGGTGATGGTAGTAGTAGTAGTAGTGGCGGCGGTGGTGGCGGCAGCGGCGGTGGTGGTGGTGGTGGTGGTAGTGTGATGAGTCGGAGAAGGGGGTGGGGGGGTCGGAGAAACGGAGCGGGACAGGCGTGATTTAATGTTAACATAACGATGGTTGCTTGAGTAAAGGATTAGCGTTTGAGACCTTAAGTAACGCCAACACACCAACACCTCCCCCCCTCCTCCTCCTCCTCCTCCTCCTGCCGCTGCAGCTGCTACTACAACTACTACTACTACTACTGCTGCTGCTGCTGCTGTTGTTGCTATTGTTGTTGCAAACACGGGATTAGCCAACAGACGTTGATATCTTATCACTGGATTAGAATACGTGCGTAAAATATGATATAAGACAACACTGAAATCGTTGACACACAGACAGACAAATTATCATTGTCATTATTCTTTTTGTTGTTGTTGTTGTTGTTGTTGTTGTTGTTGTTGTTGTTGTTGATGTTGGTGTTGTTATTATTGGTGGTATTGGTGTTGTTATTATGCTGCAATTGTTGGTGTTGCTGTTTAGCGCAGGACGGACCAGATAAGACAAAACCCAAAAGCGCTCCAGCCATGCCTACCCTTGTCTTTTTTTTTTCAGATTGTCGGTCTTTATTCAGTATAATTAGATGTGTTTGCAGACGAATGTTATGTGGTAAGAAGTTTGCTTCCCAACCACATGGTTCTGGGTTCAGCCTCGCTGCGTGGCACCTTGAGCAAGTGTCGTCTACTATAGTCTTGGGCTGACCAAAAGCCTTGTGAGTGGATTTGGTAGACGGAAACTGAAAGAAGCCCGTTGTATATATATATATATATATATATATATATATATATATATATATATATATATATATATATCATAATACAAATAATATGTGAGTATATGCATATATACGTACATTTATGTACATACCTACATCTACATGTATATATAGATGCATATCTGGGTACAGGACGTCACAAAAAAACGTGGACAAAATGAAAAACAGAACATAAAAAGAGCGCAGAAAACACACAGGCCACACAGAGAACATTTTCTTCATCAGCTGCCACCATTCTAAAACTAAGCGTTTCGAAGAGTTAAGACAGGACGCATTGTTAGAATGGCTCTTCCCGCGGAAACAAATGAAATTTGTAATGCGGAGGAATATCGTGGCGAACAGAAAACAAGACAGGAAAATGAAACAGTGAACATAAACAAGAAGGGCTATAACGTCAGACGTGAAAAAAATCTAGAGGATGAGTTATGTTGAGAGCCATCAGCATCTGCAGGTAACACGTGAAACAGGAAAGAACCGGAAATCGTATGAGAAAGCTCACAGCTCACACACACACACACACACACACACACACACACACACACAC
>NC_069003.1:23780552-23781132 GCF_001194135.2 Octopus bimaculoides
TATCATGTAAATAGGCAGATTCAGATAGATATGGCTATAGATGTCTATGTTTATGCATGTATGTAAATATATGTATATCTCATGTATATATGTATGTATATCTGTCTGAACGTAAACCATAATTCAAGGATTTTCTTCATATGTTGTAGATGCAGAGTCCTTATCTCTTTTTTGAACTATACACACAGACATTCAGGCATAATGCATACACATATATGCATATGCACACACACACACACATACACACACACATACACACGCATAAATATATATATATGCATGTATGTATGTATATATGTATGTATATATATATATATATATGTATGTATGTATATATGTATGTGTGTAGGTGCAGGAGTGACTGTGTGGTAAGTAGCATGCTTACCAACCACATGGTTCCGGGTTCAGTCCCACTGCGTGGCATCTTGGGCAAGTGTCTTCTACTATAGCCTCGGGCCGACCAAAGCCTTGTGAGTGGATTTGGTAGACGGAAACTTGACAACCGATGCTGGTGTGTTTACGTCCCCGTTACCTAGCGGTTCGGCAAAAGAGACCGATAGAATAAGTACTAGGCTTCCAA
>NC_069003.1:23781142-23781851 GCF_001194135.2 Octopus bimaculoides
CACACACACATATGTATATACATCTGTCTATCTGTCTGCCGACCTGCCTGCCTGCCTGCCAGCCAGCCTCCCTTCCTCTCTGCCTATCTGTCTATCTATCCATCTAACTGTCTGTCTCTGTCCATCTATCTATCTATCTATCTATCTATCTATCTATCTATCTATCTATCTATCTGTCTGTCTGTCTGTCTTTCTGTCTGTCTGTCTATATATCTATCTTTTGACAGACATACAGATAAACAGACGAATAGAGAGATAGATACAAGTTGTCTCTTGTTCAAATTCCAAAGGTGTTATTCAGCTTGCCACCCAAGAATGACCCATCACTTTCAGATTTTTGTACTTGCGATTAAACCACACCCACACACACACGCCCACACACACACACTCAAACCAACAAACAAGGAAAGAAACAAACATACACGGACTCACATATAGTGCCATTCCCAAACTTCACTATGTCATTTGGTACGCCGGTCATCTTGAAGCTTCCAAAATTTTAATATCTAATTTACAGCTTTAATTAGAAAATTATCTCTTTCGCGTAACATCACGCAACAGATGAGAGCAATTTTTTCTTTCTTTATTTCAATATTGGAATATGATTTGTTCCATTTTTTTTTCTGTCTTTCAACCAAACCATTTTCTTTCTTTTTTTTCCTTTTTTTATTCTTCCATATTTTACGTAATCGTCATTCCAGGTTGTCAA
>NC_069003.1:23782876-23789739 GCF_001194135.2 Octopus bimaculoides
TGTGTGTGTGTGTGTGTGTGTGTGTGTGTGTGTGTGTGTGTGTATGAAAGCAAGGATATGGAGTTAAACTCACTTGATTTCCGATTCGATTTCACTATGTTGTAACTTGGGTAACTATATTTTTCTATAGTAAGATAGCTTCATGCTGACCAACATTTTGTAAGAAAATTTGGTAGACTTACATATTTATACACACATACGCGCCCGCGCACTCGCGTGTATGTGTATATGCGCGTGTAAGTGTCGTGTGTGTTGTTACGACTGAAGACTGTTGTCGTTGTGTCCCTTAAATCGGTGGTTCCAAAATTAGTAGTAGATTAATAAATATTAATCGTAAAAATACGCAAGGTTCGATGTGATACTCTATAAAGTTAATTCCCAGTATGACTGCAGGTCAGTAACCGCCAGAATAAAAAGGATAAATACACACGTATGTTACATAGCACCTATCACTGTTTCAGGCGCTGAAGAATACTTCAGCTTTATTTCTCAATTTTTCTATGGCCACAAATTTTCAGCTGTCTCTTTTAAACAGTTGTTATTTCAACGGAGTTTTGCTGCTATAAGTTCCAAGTCGTAAACAGATGGATTTTTTTTAAAAAATCAGAATAATATCAAAACAAAAATAAATTCAAGGACGTCACTAACAACACATCTTAATTGCAATCCAAAAATCCCTCTTTCCTCACAAAATGTTTTGATCTGTTACATCTGCAGACGCCATTTCTATTATCAAAAGTGAAAGTAGAGTTGTACGCTCAAATATCGTTACATGATTGTTTGAAGTTTAGAGAGATCCATGAAATACACAATTCCTTTTGAAATCTATCGTTTTACTGAAGTGTTTATGACGCCTCTTCGTTTCCAGGGCACCATAAAAGTGAAGCACAATTTTGAAGAAAAGTAATTTAATGGAAACGAAATCAATCTGTAATTTTCGATTTGCAGTGAATCGCTTGAACTCTTTTCTGTTAACGTTTGATTTACTGTGACTGCAGACTTCCTTATCTGCCCCAGACATAAAAGTAACAGAAGTATGTGTAAACTGTCCGGCTTAGTATGCATGTCGTTGGATTAAACGAAGTGAGTTTACATGGCTGTTATCAGTTGCTGCCTCTTTTTTTTTTTTTACTTTTGAGACTATTTTCTCGTTGCTTTTATTCAGATTATATTCTCAAAAAAATTATCCAGTCTACCACGGAATATTCAGCTGTCTCCACAAAAGTTTCCAATGAAAGAAGTGAAAAATGCTTCTGCATTAGCTAAGACGCAACGGCTTGTAGGATTTTTCTTTACTTCGAAAAAGGAAAACTTGGAAGATAAAGATGAATCAGTAATAGACGTCTCTTTTGAGAAACTAGCCGCATTCTTCTGTGCATCTACAAAAAATAGGAGTAACATATCGGCACAAAATATTGAAGATGAAGAACCAGTACACCCTACTGACATAGATAGTGAAGTTCCATTTTGGAGTCTAGACCGAGCCATGTGGTTTTCTGTTAATCACCAAAGATTTTTCAGATGACAAGAGTAGAAAGTTCTTTGTATTTATTGTAGTAGAACATATTGGTTAGTTGATAAACGTGTTGTACTTAGTTTTGATGAAAAAATTTTGCATTGACGAATACATTTAAACTTTCTGTATCAACCAGTCAGTTTCAGTTACATGCAATAAATGGACTCTTTGATGATTTTCCACGGATATAAATTTCTGAAGAGTCCTGGGCTCCCCAAGTTTTAAATCCGGTCCTGGTCAAATGTGAAAGAAACAGAAACGAAAGGATGAACTGTTGATAAGACACAAAAAAGAAGATATATGAAGGTTTCGTTAATCCGTTCAGTTGATTATTGGGAAAAGGAAACAGTAATCTTTTCTGGGCCTCTGATCCGAGTATCTAGGTTCATTAGGTTTCTTCCAGGCGCTAAAATAAAAAGGGGGCGCAATATTATTTCATTATATTATCTGAATCAAAAGAAAAACCAATTCTTATTTATCAATTATATCTTTTACTTGTTTCAGTAATTAGACGAAGGCCAGGCTTGGGCATCACCTTGAAGGGTTTTAGCCGAACGAATCGACCACAGGACTTGTTTTATGTCTGGTGCTTGTTTTATATTATCTTTTGCCGAGCCGCTAAGTTACTGGGACGTAAATAAACCAATACCGGTTATCAAGTGATAGTGGGAGACAAGTACAAACTCAAAGACACACACTCATACATAAATATATGCTTATATAAGGAGCTTCTTTCAGTTCCCGTCTACAAGGCTTTGGTCAGCCTAAGGCTTTAATAAAAACACTTTCCCAAGGTGCCACGCAGTGGGACTGAACCTGAAACCATGTAGTTGGGAAGCTAGCTTCTTACAGCCACACCTGTATAGTAGGATGATATAAAACTCATCAAATTATCACATTCGATAATTCAACCAGATATATTCAAAAGCAACTGACCAATGGCTACTCTGGGGATAAAAGTACAGATGCGAGACATTCCTGTAGCTGCATGATACAAGGGTGTGCTGTAGTAATAGACTTCATCTAGCTGAGAGTGCTGTTCTATAAACAGCTACAGTTCGGATTAAGATGACGTGACCTGTCCGGACTTTTTAGTCCGGACATAGAGATGTCATAAACAGAAATAAACTATAAGTAAGAGGGGTGAGAGTGAGAGAGAGAGAGAGAATGAGAGAGGGGGAGAAGGAGAAAGAGAGAATGAGAGAGAAAGAGAGAGAGAGAGTATGGGGGAAATAGCGAGAAGGATGTGGAATATGAGAAATAGAGAAAAATAAACAGACACAGAGAAAGAAAATGGATGAGAGAGAGAATGAACGAAGGTGAAAGAGTGTGTATGTGAGAGGGAGAGAGAGAGAGAGAGAAGGAGAGAGAAGGAGAGAGAGAGTGAGAGAGAGAGAGTGAAAGAGTGAGTGAGAGAGAGAGAGAGTGAGTGAGAGAGAGAGTGTGAGTGAGAGAGAGTGAGTGAGAGAGAGAGTGAGTGAGAGAGAGTGTGAGAGAAGGAGAGTAAGGAGAGAGAGTGTGTGTGTGAGAGAGAGAGAGAGAGAGAGAGAGTAAGGAGAGAGCGAGAGAAAGAGGGTGAGTGAGAAATAGAGGAGGAAAGAAAGATGAAGGAGTAGAGAGAAGTTGAAAGAAAGGGTGAGATAGAGAAAGAAGAAGAGATAGAGGAGGAGAGAGAGAGAGAGAGGGCGAAAGAATGAGTGAGAAAAGTGGAGTAAGTAAGAGTGAATGAGCAAGAGATACGCAATAACAAAAAAAAAAAAAGATATTGAATGCTGGAGACAGAAAAGCTTGAAAATAATGTTTTCTTAGATTTTAGGACTTTAGTCGAAAATATGTTGGACATAACTGGACAGTTGTGTGCCAACATTAAAATATAAACCGCTTATGAAGATACTTTACAATTTACAGCAACGATAACGACTACTACAACAACATTGGTGCAACCTTCATCATCAGTAGTTACCATACCAATTGGACAACACTAGTACAAAAAAATCAACGCTGGCAACTATATATCAGACACACAAATATAGAATATTGAGCTAATTAGAGAAACTAATTAATAAATTACATATGTAAGGTGGTGAGCTGGCAGAATCGTTAGCACGCCGGGCGAACAGCTTAGCAGCATTTTGTCTCTCTTCACGTTCTGTGTTCAAATTCCGCTCCGGTCGACTTTGCCTTTTATCCTTTCGGGGTCGATAAATTAAGTACAAGTGTTTCACTGAGGTCGATGCAATCGACTTAGATCCTCACACCAATTTTCAGGCCTTGTACCTTTAGAAGAAAGGATTATTATTACTATTATTATTATTTTTTTTAAGGTGGGGAGCTGACACAATCGTTAGCACGCCGAGCAAAATATTTAACGGCATTTCGTCTCTCTTTATGTTCTGAGTTCAAATTCTTCCGAGGTCGACTTTGCCTTTCATCCGTTCGGGTTCGATAAAATACCAGTTGAACACTAGGGTCGATTTAATCGACTTAGCCCCATCCCCAAACCTGCCGGCCTTGTGCCAAAATTTGAAACCAATAAATTACACGCGTGGTGTCCTCTGGGTGGTAAATTATCTCCTTACAGCGTGAGGCGGGATTAGAAATTTGAATTTGGTAACAAAGAATATGAAAAGGATACAAAGACTTCGCGCGCGCGCGCGCGTGTGTATGGCCTAGTGGTTCGTTTGCTGCACTCAAGACCAGACGACGCGTTTTGTTCTTGAGCCAAACACTTCATTCCATGCGGCTCTGCGATCATTTCGACACTTGAAGTGTGGCACACTCGTGTGCTTGTACAGGCAACTTCAATTTGATGGCTAGAGTGAATTAAGATATAGCAAAGGCGAGAAATATAGGACAGATGTGGTGACAATAAAGAAATGTAATGGGTGGAGATGATATGATCAGAATGAGGGAGAAAAATTGACAAATGTAGGATAGATATTATATGAACGAAGTTAAACCAATAAGACAGAGATGATGTGATCGAATTAAGTCGCAGCAATAGATAGAAATGTTGGATAGACATAAAACTGATGTCTGACAAAGTAATAGAGACAAATATAGGACAAATGATAGGACTTATCTAAGATATAGCTAGGCTTGGTATATATATATACATTATATATATATATATATATATATATATATATATATATATTTATTTATATATATCCATATCTATATCATATATATATATATGACAAGTGATATGACCGAATGAAGTCATAGTGGGAGAGATACATGTTGAACAGAGATGGTATGATTGATCTAAGACATAGTTACGGAGATAGCTGTATGATTGAGCTAAGTCAGAGCAAAGGAAATAAACGTAAAACAAAAGTAGGATGTCGACATATGAATGAGAGTGATCTAAGACATGACTGAGAGTGACCTGAGACATATTACTCTCAGTGATCTATGACATACGACTGAGAGTGATGTGAGATAGGTAGGTGTATGAGAGAGGAATTATAATTGATTTAAGACATTGCAGGGAGCGACAAATGTGTGAGATAAGCATCATGGCTGATTTATGACAGCATTAAAGAGGTATTGTGGCTACATTATGACATCACAGCAAAGCTATGTGTAGAAGACGAATGCGAGAACATGAAGGATGCTGCGAATGAAAGGTGTCAATCAACAGTTTTATTTAGCTTTCAAAATCGACAGAACATCAAAGTGAAACAATTTGAAACCACGAGAGAGGTGCGTGTATATGTGTAGGGGGTGGGAAAATTCGTTGCTGAATTGGCCGGTGGATGGGAGTGGGTTAAGGGAGGGTTTATCTACTCGTGTAGAAGCAGGTGGAGGTGGTGGGAGCTATGAAGCAATAAACAGTGACGAATGTTTGGAGTTTAGTTGGCAACAACGAATCGCTCTTTCCCCTTGCAGCCTTGCTGCTGTTAAAAATAAAAGGGGGTATTTCGTCATCATTAATCTCAATAATTCAACGATAAACTCTAGGAAAAAATCGATTAACCGAGTTATTCTAGAATATTTTTGATCTCCATTTTAGTGCCTCGGATTATTTGGCGAGTATTATAGGAGGGGGAGGGAGGGGAGAGGGGAGAAGAAGAAAGAGAGAGGGAGGGAGAGAGACAATGGGAGTGAGAGAGTAAGTGAGAAAGAATGAGGAGGAAGAAAAGAAAATGTAATCGATTGATATATATACACACATGTACACACAGATGTGTATACATAAACATATTTGTATTTACAGATACATACATACATACATACATACATACATACATACATACATACATATATATATATATATATATATATATATATATATATATATATATACGTACACGTATTCCTCAGATATCTATCTATCTATCTATCTATCTATCTATCTATCTATTAGCAAATTCTCTAGACGCACACATGCATACGCATACACACACATATATGTATATGCATATTTAGTTGTATACGCAGACACACGCATGTGCATCTGTGTATGCGTTCGTGTGTGTGTGTGTGTGTGTATGTGTGTGTGCGTGTGTGTGTATGTGTGCGCGCGCGCGTATATGTGTGTGTGTGTGTGTGCGTATGGGTGCTAAGTGTATCTATAAATATAAAGAGATAGAAAGAGAGAGTTAGAGATGGCCGGAGAGCAAACAGAATAGAATAGAATAGAATAGAATAGATAGATAGATAGATAGATAGATAGATAGATACAAAGTGAATGAGAGATAAATAGAGAAAGAGAGAGAGAGTGAGAGAGAGAGGTGCCTCAAAGGTAGTCATATATTACGTCATTACATATATTTATAGCCGGAGATTTCCCATTATATAATTGATTCATCATGTAACTACTTCTCAATCCAATCTCATCCAACATTCTATATGTATATATATATACATCCATCCATATATATATATATGTGTGTGTATATATCTTTCTCGATCAGTTTCTCTTCCTTTTAATCTATTTTTCGCTTATTCTTTCTCTCGCTCTCTCTTTCTCCGCCTCCTTTGTCTCTCCAATTTCGTATCGACCTATATATATTGTATTTTCCTGCCATCGATTTCAGCTTGAGGCCGTGGCCGTGCTGGTGCACCTTAATATATATATATGTGTGTGTGTATGTGCGTGTGTGCATGCGTGCGCGTGTGTATGTGTGCATGTGTGTGTTTGTGCTTTCTTTTATCTTTTACTTGTTCAGTCATTAGACTGTGGCCATGCTGGGGCTCCGATTTAAATGCTCTTGAGAATCAAATTGAATCCTCGTTTCTCTCCTTGTTTCTTTCTGTGTTCCTTTCTGTGGAAGAGCGTAGGCTCGAAATGTTAAAGACTTTTTCACTTCCCGAGCGTTATACGAATACATCTGTTTGC
>NC_069003.1:23789749-23792056 GCF_001194135.2 Octopus bimaculoides
TTAAAGACTTTTTCACTTCCCGAGCGTTATACGAATACATCTGTTTGCTTTCTTACACCACCTGTCTTCGTCTTTTGTTTTTTGTGAATTCTCCCTATATATATATAAAACACAACAAGAATAAAACAACAACGCGAGGACGTAGTACATCCAAAGAATTAACAGACGCTCAGGGAAGGAAAGAAAGGTAGTTTTACGTTTCGAGCAAAGCTCTTCTTCAGAAACAGGAGATAGAGGGGAAAGTGAAAGAGAAAAGGAAGATGGAGGAAAAAAATCGCCAACAATCCACATGTAGTATCCGCCGAGAAGAGGCTGGTATGCATATGTGACTGCTGTTGTTCCATTAACAACTTTGCCCGGACTTGTGCCTTGGAGAAGAACTTCCTAGGTTCAATCCCATGGTCATTCATGACCGAAGGGGGTCGTTATCCTTTATGTACATATATATATATATAAGCGTTGGTAAGGTACAAATATACACACAAAGACACGCACGTGTGCGCGCACAATCGTACACATGCACACACACACACATACACACAAAGACACGCACGTGTGCGCGCACAATCGTACACATGCACACACACACACATACACACAAAGACACACAGGTATATACAAGGGCCTTCCTTCAGTTTCCGTGCACCAAATCCACTCACCAGGCTTTGGTCGGTCCGAGGCTATAGTAGAATACATTTGTCGAAGGTACCACACACTTGGCCTGAACAGTTGGAATCAGGTGGTTAGCAATCGGACTTCATGTATACGAATTGGTATCAAAAAGTTTAATAAAAAATAACTTGCTCACTTAAGTTTTAACATCATCTCCTTCGAATTAGTCACCTTGCGCAGCAATATAACGGTTCCAGCGTTCCTGCTACTTTTGCAAGCGAGTCGAGGACCTTACGTGATTCGCTCTGGATCTCGACAACAGCGTTAAAACGGCGACCTTTGAGCTGCATTTTTATCTTGGGGAAAAATATGGAAGTTCGCAGGTGCTAAAATATGGTGGATGCAGAAGTGATATGTTGGTTTTGGAGGGAAGCTCATGAGTGAGGCGAGCTCAATGACAGGGTGCATTGTCATCTTGAAGAATCCAATTATTCACACTCCACAGATCCGGTCCACTTCCGTCGAATGTTCTCCCTCAGACACTTTAAACCGTCGCAGTAGGACTCTCGATTGACGGTCTGGTCCCGGGGCAAAAAGTCTTGATACACAATACTACATTTCTGGGAATTACGCTCGTGGCAAGTCTTCGAGATCGCTCATCGTTTTCCAGAAACGCTCGTTCTTCTTTTAAGCTTCCGCGTGCGTGTGTATGTATGCATGTTTGTTTATATGTAAGTACGTTTGTGTGTGTGTGTGTGTGTGTGTGTGTGTGTGTGTGTGTGTGTGTGTGTGTGTGTGTGTGTGTGTGTGTGGTTTTTGCATTTCTGTTTGTTGTAGAAAATTGTTGATGAGCAATCGTGTGTTGAAACAAAAATGTTGTAATTTGAAAGTGCTTTGCCATCAATTAAAACGCACATTGGTCGGATTCCATTTCAGTTTTATTATCAATTAACTAGATAATTACTTAATGAATAAAATAAATTAATAGAATAATAGTGTTTTTGCAAAGTTATATTGACGCAGTTAGTGACCCATCGCATGACCATACTTCTCTTCTTCACCCATTCTGCGTCATTGCACTCTCTTTTTTTTGTTCGTTGCACCGTGTCTAATGAGGAATCTTGTTTTGCTATTTATACTTAAACCGTGTGATTGTGTGTATGTATAGTTTTGAAGTTGTGTATGTTTTTGGATGCGATGATGAATGACTGTGTGTGCGTTGGGGATGTTTGTTCTGTTGAACTTTGAAGTTCAGATTACGTTATGTCCACACGTATTACGTTTTTATGTAAAAGTGTAATTGAATTTATGTGTGTGAATGTGTGCGTGTGAGTAAATGTGTGAATGTGTGTGTGTGTGTGTGTGTGTGAGTGAGTGTGTCAGTGTGTATTCATTTTCATTCTTCTTCGATTTTTTACTTGTTTCAGTCATTAGACTGCGACCATGCTGGGCCATCAGTTTAAATTTGTTTTTGTTGAATGAATGAATCGACCCCAGTACTTATGTTTTATTATAAGCCTTGTTCTTATTCTATCGGTCACTTTCGGCGAACCCCTAAGTTACATGGACGCAAATACACCAACACCGGCTGTCAAACGGGTGTGGGGACAAACAGGCACAAAGACACACACACACACACACACATATATATATATATATACATATTTATATCCATCTATATATATGAATATATAT
>NC_069003.1:23792537-23794126 GCF_001194135.2 Octopus bimaculoides
ACTGGTATTATAAGGAAAAGGCTGGTGCCCTCTTAAGCTTTGTATCACTAGGTCTGATAAGATGAAACAAAACAAAATAAAAAAACACACAAAAAAAAAACCCCAAATAAAATCAGTGATAGTTAAAATTCTGCTTAGAATTAATTACTAGCCTGTTTGGTCAGGCTAAGTCAAAATGTTTTTTTATATTCTTCCTTCCCACTTGGAGTGTTTAAATGTAGTTACAATAACATGTCCTTCTACCGAAATGAAATTTCAGTAAATTTTCTGTATCTTTGTGCAGCTGAAGATTGCTCTGCATTTTATATTTGATGTAATGCTCACATTACTTAAATGAATGGGGTCGCATGAAACGATCGTATAGCATTAACCTAGAATATCCTTGTTGCTCATTTTGATTTTTAACCATCTTATTTTGGAATTGTTTGGATAATACTTAATTCTGGTGCCTAAACTTAAGTACCATATTCACCTTGAATCTATATATATATATATATATATATATATATATATAGTTTTAGGGAAAAGAACCAAGGTTCATGAGCTCATCAATGAAAATCCACTGTCACATATATATTTACATATATATTTATATATATTTTACTCTGTGAAACTTAATTTAATTTTAATTTTTAATAAATTGATTTTAATTGAGTTTTTACCTGTGATTTTGGATTTTATCCCTAATATTATATATATATGTAGATATATATATATATATATTTATATATATATTCATATTCACGCACGCACGCACGCACACACACATATTCGTATGCATTCATATTCACATGGCCTTTCAAAAGAAGGACATTAGTCTTGTTGCCAAACACCCAGTCACCAAAACACTCAAATCGCTCTTTCCAGTTTTCCTTTCCAAAGGTCCTGCAGAATTATTAAAATAGCAGAGTATTGTAGTTCGCTTGAAGCATTGTATATTGTTTGTAAAGAATAAGAATTTTAGAATGGTACAACAATGCACTATAAAACAAAAAAAAATGGACTATATACCTTTTGTAATTTGGTTATCTATAGTCCGATGATATTTCGGAATTACAATTCCTTCTTCAGATCTTCTTAGATGGAGTCTAACTTTTGTTGTTATAAATTATTTATTCGCATTAATCTATCCATCTCCCTTTACTCTCCTCGCCTTTGCTTTCTATCGTCTCCGAGGCCTCGCACTTAACAATTTCCCTAATCTTTTCCCTTCAAACATTGTAGTTTTTTAAGGGTGTTCTCCCCACACCCGTGCTTTTCCTGTCTACTTAAACGAAGAAGTGTTTAAACTGAGCGTCGACTGCATCAATCTCACCACGCTAAGACTGTGATATGCAAAGGCCATGAGAACTGACTGGTTTGTTACGAAGGAGCATTTGCATACGGAAGGGATAATGTCAGTGGGTTTGCAGCGATGAATGAATGTGAGGATGTGCGAATGTATGTGTGCGTATGTGTAGAATGATAGATAAATAGTCAGATAGATAGATAGATAGATATACAGATAGATAGATAGAGAGATAGAGAGAGAGAGAGAGAGAGAGAGAGAGAGAGAGAGAGAGAGAGAGAGAGAGAGAGAGAGAGAGAGA
>NC_069003.1:23795951-23796531 GCF_001194135.2 Octopus bimaculoides
TATATATATATATATATATATATATGCGTACATAGTGCACTCATACTCACACGTTATCTCAAGTATTCAGTCAAGTGCCACTGAAGTGTCACCGCTTATCCTCTCAAACGTTGTATTACATTATTATACTCGCTGCGATAAATGTGACACATTGTCTCTTTGGTTAAACAGGCGCAGTAATTGTTCGTCCGCCATGTTTATAGAAAAGCATACGTTGATATCGAAAGTGAAAGTAAAGAACTGTCAACGTTTCGACGAGAATTTATTACTATTGTCTTGTACAATATTGATTGAGTAAACAGTTGTTTTAATCAAAAACACGAATTGTGGCGAACATACACTTACACACACACACACAATTCTACATCTATGAATACACAGATACATACATGGATGCATACATGTATATACAGACATACATACACACGCATACATACACATACACATGCATATATGGAGAAAAGAAACGTATTCCCTTTTAGTAAATTTGTTACAAAATTTTAAACTACAAAACATTTATGACTTTCAACCCCCACTCCCAAGCCAACTTTCCTATGTATGTAGAATATATATATATATA
>NC_069003.1:23799398-23801349 GCF_001194135.2 Octopus bimaculoides
TGTATATATAATATAAATGGAACAAAAACGCAATAGAGGTCAATGAAACATTCGGACAGATAGTCGAAACAAAGGCGGACAAGAGAAACAATTAGAAGGACAGGAAAAAAAAAATACGGGTCATTCGTGGCCTTCTTTCCTCAGTCAAGTACCAGAAGTCCCGACCGTTTCGGGCAATTACACTTGAGACGGTTCGAAGCAAAGACAATCGCATACGATCGAAAACATTCGCTGCACAGGTAAAAGTATGCCTGATGTATAATTTAGTGCCTCTAATTAGGGTAAGATATATTTTCAAACGAAACTGTTGAATGTTCTTTTTTTTTTAATGAATGCGTTTCAAATATTGGCATAAGGCCGGAAATTTGGTGGAGTGGTGATTAATCGATTACATCGACCCAAAAACTCAACTGGTACCTATTTTATCAAGCCTGAAAGAACAAAAAGCAAAGTAGACCTCGGCGGAATTTGAACTCAGAACATAATGACGGACGAAAAGCCGCTAAGTATTTCGCCCGGCATGCTAGGGATTCGGCCACCTCACCGTCTTAAATGTGTTTCGAATATTAAGACTATCTGTCCAGCCATTGTTGTCATAGAAACCGAGCTAATAATTTCGAATTTACCTATTGAATATAATCCTTTCTACTATAGACACAAGGTCTGAAATTGTTTGGGAGGGGACTAGTCGACTGGAGCATGCAAACGGTAATGGTCGTGCCTATAATAATTGGTGCGTTGGGAATAGTAAACCAAAATATAGACAAATGGCTGAAGGAGATTGGAATAGAATGACCGGTAAAGCTCCGACAGAAAGTTTGTTTCTTGGGGACAGCTAGGATTATTAGGAGGGTTCTAAGCACTTGAAAGACAGCTGAAAACTTGTGGATACTTAAGGTTACTGGTAGTAACCCGCTATCCATATAAATACTACAAGGAATAAATCCGAGACTGAGCCAAACCAAAACAATGATTTCTTTATTAGCCACACAAGGGCCGAACACAAAACAAATAGGGACAATACGACACATGGGGCAATTGTGGTCTGGTACAATGTCGAGTATACAATATGTTATGCAAAGCTCCGAGTATACAATAAATAACAATAACAATTAACAATATAATTAAACAAACTCCGAGTATATAATAAATAACAAAAACAATTAACAATTATCAATACAATTAAGAATACAATTAAACAATAAACATTCCCAAAAGGAGGTGGAGTTCCTCATAGGGACAACCGAAGAACTCCACACGTCCTGATTACCCCGACCGCCAGGTGCTCCTCGGCAGGCGGCCCTCCACCTCCTCAACTCATCCCGTTTTAGTATGATCATCCTTTGCAATCATAATACATCAGCAAGAGAATTTGAGAAGCTCAGAAAATATAAAGATTTGCTCAATGAAATGGGGGAAAATGTGGCGTCACAAGGCGATTACAACACTACTGATTGTAGGAACAGAAGGAACGAGAGAAAAAAAAAAAAAAATGGAACAGAAAATTATTTGAGAATGATTCCTGGCTTACCATTCCTGCACGAAGTGCAAACGGTTCTTTTAAATGATACGTCACACATATTAAGAAGAACATTGTCGTTGTGAGAACGATTATCACCCGTGTACGTTTGTTTTCTTATTTTCTAACTTTATTTGAGTTTGTGAGTGGCTGTGTGGTAAGTAGCTTGCTTACCAACCACATGGTTCCGGGTTCATTCCCCCTGCGTAGCACCTTGGGCAACTGTCTTCTACTTTAGCATCGGGCCGATGAGTGGATCTGGTAGACGGAAACTGAAAGAAGCCCGTCGTATATAAGGTTCATGAACTCATCGATGAAAATCCACTGTCACATATAGAAAAATTAATAAGTAAAAGCACAGTAAATAAGTATAACATAATACGAAGTAAATATCATAAGATAAAGATAATAAAACGACTACACGTGTTTCAT
>NC_069003.1:23801449-23802081 GCF_001194135.2 Octopus bimaculoides
ATGGTTCTGGGTTCAGTCCCACTGCATGGCACCTTGGGCAAGCATCTTCTGCTATAATAGATGAAAGCAGGTCAATAAAAAGAGACTAAGAGAATAAGTTCAAGAAAAAAAAAGTACCTGACCATACTTCCAAAATTTTTTGATAAATTTGGGGATTTCAGCATGTAGTTCCTATGTGATACCTTCTGTTGTTTTACCTGAAGTTATTTGCTAATATATATAATCAGCAAATTTACCTATATAGTGAAGAGGATTTGAAAATGCAGAGGTCTTTTAAAGATGTTTATTGACTTGACCAGTTTCACTTATAAAAAAAAAAATCATTTTACTCTTTTACTCGTTTCAGTCATTTGACTGTGGCCATGCTGGAGCATCACCTTTAGTGGAGCAAATCGACCCCAGGACTTATTCTTTGTAAGCCTAGTACTTATTCTATCGATCTCTTTTGCCGAACCACTAATTTACGGGGACGTAAACACACCAGCATCGGTTGTCAAGCGATGCTGGAGGAGGGCGACAAACACAGACACACAAACACACATACATATATATATACATATATACGACGGGCTTCTTTCAGTTTCCGTCTACCAAATACACTCACAAGGCTTTGGTTGGCCCGAGGCTATAAT
>NC_069003.1:23805028-23806348 GCF_001194135.2 Octopus bimaculoides
GGGGGGGGGGGGAATCTCTTCCGAGGGGATGGAGAGAAGACCTTCGGAAAATTCACAAGGTCTGATTTCTCCCCCCTACCCACCATAACTTTGAGGAAATTGGATATCTTTTCATGAAATTTTATATCAATACCTTTCAAACGGCATCCCTTTCGGCATGCCAAACCTTTCTATCCACACTCAAAATACTAAGCGTTTATGGGGAAGCCTGAAAGAGTGTATTGTTCGTGCCAGAATGTGGCCTAGCTACTTGAAACAATTTGTCGCTCGCTTATTTTTCATACGGGCCAAACACCGCCAACCCAGCGACTTCATAAGTTTCTTTTGGCAGCTGCAAGACGATGATAAACCCATGTTCCTGATAGCACGGAAGAATGTATACCTGTTCTTGATGTTGCTCACCTCCTTGGTGTATTTTTTAATACCGTAAAACATTCTTTTTACCCCCAACTAGGCTTATACTTTAAAGTAAATACAGATCCTTTCTACACCCATTAGGCTTATTAACTTGCTTATTGGTGACGGAGAGAACTTGTAGTAATTAACCCCAAATATTAAACAAATAAGGAAAGTATCAGACGGTCGTGAGATATGCTAAAAACAACAGCTAAATAGCCATTAGCTTTTTTCTGTAGTGAAACCATATTCAACACAATATTTAAGGGTAAGTGCGTAGATGACTGAAAGAGATAGGATACTAACGGCTTAAAGACGCGATTGTAAGTCCACTCGACACAACTCCGCGTAATTATAAAGTTAAAGAAACTTACCTTTTAATAAATAAACCCTCGAAGAAAACCTGACCAGTATTCTTTATTCGTCTGATGTTTCGTGAGAAGGCGAGCCAGCTTTGAAATAGTTTCGTTTTGAGTTAGGTTTTTTTCAAAGAACAAAACAGTTTGAGTGTTTGTAACTCCTCTTTCAGTTTCCTTCGACCACTTGGCAGAGAGAGTGGGGATATGTGTGCCTGTGTCTGTGTTTAGGCTTGGTATGGGAAAAAAATACATAAATACACTCTCAACATCGGAATGTGTGCAAGATTGTGGTTTGAAAGTGTAACAATTATATCACGAGAAGGTGGTTAAGAACATACTCTTTTATTTTTTTACTTGTTTCAGTCATTTGACTGCGGCCATGTTGGAGCACCGCCTTTTAGTCGAGCAAATCGACCCCAGGACTTATTCTTTGGTAGCCCAGTACTTATTCTATCGGTCTCTTTTTGCCGAAAGGCTAAGTTACGGGAAATTTCACCCCCACCCCTCTGTTGGGAAGTATACCCGCACGATTGTCACTAAGAAGAAAAAAAAACTCGGATTTTTT
>NC_069003.1:23807218-23809520 GCF_001194135.2 Octopus bimaculoides
CTGGCATTGATGTGAAGGCGCGTGACTTTGTGGTTAGGGCATTCGGCTCGCGATTGTAAGGTCGTGAGTTCAATTCCCGGCGACGCGTTGTGTCCTTGAGCAAGACACTTTATTTCACGTTACTCCAGTTCACTCAGCTGGCAAAAATGAGTAGTACCTGTATTTCAAAAGGCTGGCCTTGTCACACTCTGTGTCACGCTGAATCTCCCTGAGAACTACGTTTGGGGTACACGTATCTGTGGAGTGCTCAGCCACTTGCACGTTAAATTTCACGAGCAGGCTGTTCCGTTGATCGTATCAGCTGGGACCCACGTCGTTGTAACCGACGGAGTACTCCCTTTTGCTGGCTTTGATACTATACTCTCCTAATCCCAAGCAGTTACGTTTAGAAACAAAATAGTTATAATCAGCAATATCACTGCAACTGCTTAGGGACAATTGAGTGTGTTTGCAAAAATTGCAAATGTATACTTGACTTTGATACTTGCACTCTCTTGACCCCAACTGTTTGTTTTAAATAATTAATCTGCAAATCTCCATATAACAAATGAATATTACAATGTTTGGTTAACCTATTTAGATACTGAACATGTACAATTTAATCTTAATCTAGAATAGTCCTTCTCTTCTTTCCTGTGATAAATTCTCTCGGGTTGCGCGATGTTGTTCAGCATTCTAATGTAAAATTTCTCCTCTTCTTTCCTTGCTACTTACTCTATGTTGTTGAGGGCCCTGTAGTAAAATTTCGGAGCTGTCGTGCTTGGCTCAAGTTAGCCTGCGCTTCTCTCCATTTTGCAGCATTTCTGTTTTACAGCTTCTCCTCGACCACTGCTCAATCTTCTTCGCCTCTCCTGTTGACGAAGCCTGGCTGCTTCTCTTCTCTGGCTAGCAATATCAACACTCATAATGGGGTTTTAATAGTTACGAAAAATAAGATGGGTTTAAACAGTGACTTCGAATTTATCAAAATAAGAGCGTAGCAAATTTACGGGGTTTTCAGTGCCCATAATTATTTTGAAAGTGTGGTAAGTAGCTTGCTTACCAACCACATGGTTCTGGGTTCAGTCCCACTGCGTGGCACCTTGGACAAGTGTCTTCTACTATAGCCTCGGGCCGATCAAAGCCTTGTGAGTGGATTTGGTAGATGGAAACTGAAAGAAGCCCGTCGTATATATGTATATATATATATATATATATATATATATATGTGTGTATATGTATATGTATGTGTGTGTATATGTTTGTGTGTCTGTGTTTGTCTCCCCAACATCGCTTGACAACCGATGCTGGTTTGTTTACGTCCCCGTAACTTAGCGGTTCGGCAAAAGAGACCGATAGAATAAGTACTAGGCTTCCATAGAATAAGTCCTGGGGTCGATTTGCTCGACTCAAGGCGGTGCTCCAGCATGGCCGCAGTCAAATGACTGAAACAAGTAAAAGAGAGTATATATTCTGCTTCGTATCCATTATTATAGTATGGATTTTAATGAGCAAATATTTAAAACACAGGTAATAATAAATTTAAATAGAATTACCTTTCATACGACCTTTAAAACTTTCAGACTTTGATAAGCTATAAAGCTTTCATATTGGTGAACCTCAAAAAATTGTATTACCCATCAACCTATTTACAGAAAATTAAACCTCCTTGTACTCCTACCTTTATTGCATTTTAAATAGTTATTTTGTTTTATTTTCTTTCATCTTCCTTCCAATCCTATTAATGACGTTGTCATACTGTCTTATTAAAATTCAACCATGTTGCCTGAGATATACTAACACAGGAGGTTATCATATGAAGGAGATTTGGTTGCTATTTGACACAAGTAGGGCGAATGCATAGATGTTTTGTTGGAGTAACAATTGCAGAAAGAGCAACAGATAAGAGAAAAGAGTCCCCAATGTCGCCCACAGTTAGAATACTGCAATCTGAGTCTATGTAACTATGTACCGTGGAGGTGCAATGGCCTAGTGGTTAGGGCAGCGGACTCGCGGTTTCGATTCCCAGACCGGGCGCTGTGAGTGTTTATTGAGCGAAAACACCTAAAGCTCCACGAGGCTCCGGCAGGGGATGGTGGCGAACCCTGCTGTACTTTTAAACCACAACTTTCTCTCATGTGTTGTCTTGTCAACTGCATGCTTGTTCTGTTTGACACGTGGCAGTGGAAACTAATGGGTGTACGTGCGTGTTTGTTCTTGTGTGTGTGCTTGCTTGTTCTGTTTTTATGTGTATGAAATGAAGATATAACAAAAACAATGTCGCATTTTAAACTTGGAGAAAAAAGGCTTGCATATTTGTTCT
>NC_069003.1:23809646-23810770 GCF_001194135.2 Octopus bimaculoides
AAAGAAAACGAAATTTTACATACACACATGTAGCAGGTAAGAACATATATGCAAGGCTTTTTTCTCCAAGTTTAAAATGCGACATTGCTTTTGTTATATCTATAGTCCATACACATAAATACATAAAAAAATAGAACAAGCACGCACAAACACCCAATAGCTTCTTTTACGCGTCCATCCGAACAAGTACGCAGTTGACAACGGAGAGTCGTTTTGTTGTGTACTCAAAACGAATGATCGTCCGAGAATGTATGAGTGAAAGACGAGAATGTGTGTGTGTGTGTGTGTGTGTAAGTGTACGTGCGCATGTGTCTATGCGGCCTGTACGGCAAAAATCTGACAAGCTGACTTCATAAACGTGTTACATCCTGACTGCATCAAGTCGAATTTAATTCAACGAATCAGCAAGGATCTCGTTACTCGGTCGCTCGACCTGCTAGAACTAGAAATAGCAGCCAAATCTTCCTCGGATCATACCCTTGGGTAAAAAAAACAGCGCGTTAAACAGAATCACTCTAGATAGCTCTTAACCAAAATACCTCCGTATCTCCGACCCACCTCTACATACTCCTATCATAAAACCTAGTCACATTCACACGTACTTTACTATTCCCACTATGTCAACAAACAATTGCCTACAACAACATACCAGTCAATCACAGCCAATTACTCTCGCTGTTACACTCCCTGCTATAATTGTCGGAAGAGCAAGTTCAGCATTAGCATAATTTGTTTAGTGAATGTATACTTGGGTCGTCTGTCAGTCAGAGTGAAACGGAACTGGGTGTTTGTATGGAAGGATAGTCGGGTAATAATTACGTTAGATGTGAAACTTACGAAGAAAAACAGGATGAAACTGCCAGTCTCCGAGATAAGATAAAATTTCTACATCCTGATATAAACATTAATTTTTACACAAGATTGCACATGGTTCCGTGTTCAATCCCACTGCGTGGCACCTTGAGTAAGTGTCTTCTATAGCCTCGGGCCGACCGTGTCGTATATATATATGTATACACACACACACACATATATATATATATACAAATAATAAATGAGTATATGCGTATATACGTACATGTCTGTACATACCTACATCTACCTGTATATATAGATGCATATCT
>NC_069003.1:23810780-23812773 GCF_001194135.2 Octopus bimaculoides
ATGTCCTGTACCCAGATATGCACCTATACATACAGGTGGATGTCGGTATGCACATACCTGTACGTATATATGCATATACTCATTTACTTTTGTTTTTATATATATATATATATATATATACACACACACACACGTATGTATATTTACACATGTGCGTGTCATTGTGTCTGTGTTTGTTCCCCCACCGCCGTTGCTGTGTTTACGTCCCCATAATGTAGCAGTTCACCAAAAAGAATGATAAAATAAAAGTCAAGCTTGAAAATAAATAAGTACTAGGATCGATTAAAAAAAATTCTTGGACGCGGTGCTCTACCATGGCCGCAGTCTAATAACTGAACCAAGTAAAAGAAAAGAAAAAAAATGAAAGCTTACACACATAGGTGCAGACGTGGTTGTGTGGTAAGAAAATTACTTCCCAATCACATGGTTCCGGGTTCAATCCCACTGCATAGCACTTTGGGCAAATGTCTTTTTGCTATAGCCTCAGACCGACCAATGTCCTGTGAGTGAATTTGGTAGACAGAAACTTAGAGGACCTTCTGCGATTCGTTCTGGTTCTCGTGAACGATGTTAAAACGGCGACCTTTGAGTTGCACTTTCATTTTGGAGATGAGATGGAAGTCTCCCGGTGCTAAATCTGGCGAATAGGGCAGGTGTGGAAGCAATACCATGTTGTTTGTAGCAAGAAACTCACGAATGAGGAGAGCTCGGTGACGGTACACTGTCGCCGTGAAGAATTCAATTCCTCACCGCGCTCCACAGATCCGGTCGCTTTCGCCGAATTTCTTCTTTCAAACGCTTCAAAGTGTTGCAGTAGAACTTTTGATTGACGATCTGGTCCTGGGGCACGAATTCTCGATGCATAATGCCTCGTGTTACAGGTCTTCCAGATCACTCATCATCTTCTAGGAACGTTCTTCCGCTTTTGAGCTGCCTGTGTCACTCGAACCTTTGCGTACGACCCATTGCCTCATCGCCGTAAGCTTGCTGAAGCATGCTCAATATCTCTGTAACAGACTTCCCAAGTTAAATCAAAATTCCATGTTGGCTCTTTGTTCCTGTCCATGACAAAATCGCAGACTACAGCATACACGTAATCATAAAAGCACAAATTTTACAACTTCCGAACTAAACGCAGCGATGTCAATCGGCACACTGTCTCATGAAGATCGCTGTTAGTTCACTGCGCAGAGAACTGTTTGCTACCATCTACTGGCGTGCTACAGAACTAGTTCGGGAACTTTTTGATACCAATTCGTTAAAACATTTTGCTATACGGCTTAAAATTTCGCAGAGCCCACAGAAGCCCGTCTCTTTCAGGCATTAACTTCTAGTAAGTGTTTTGAGAGCTCTTTTCTTTCATTTGTCCACTTACTTGTGTGTATGTGTATGTGCCTGCGTGGCGAGCATGTATGTATGTCTGTGTGTGTGTGTGTGTATGTGTTGGCCAGTAGTTCATATTAGGTTGTTTCACATGAAATGTCGCATTTTTAATTACCTGTTATTTCAGTCATTTAAAAACTCAATTATGTATACCTTGCATTTAATATTGACTCTTTTTCTTTCTCAACAGAATTGGTATACAAAATTCGTACCCACGGATCTTATGAAAATGATAACAATCAAACTATGTTGAGTGATTTTCTCGTAGGAGTACAAACTGGGTCATTCTGCTGCAGAAACTCTACGGAATATCAAGCGGACCTTTGGTAATGGTTTTGTTGACATCAGAACTGTTCAGAGATAGTTCTGTAGTAACGCCGTGCGCATGCGTAGTCTCACGCATGCGTAGAATTAAACAACCAAGCGTTCCCGCTCAATTCATTCTCTTTCTTGCTGGCCAGCATAGAGCAATGGACGTGTCAAGAGTGTCTCTAACATTCGAACTCTGGAGACAGCCTCTTTACGTGTTAAGCTGTCTCTCTACATCTTTCGGACTTACGCTCGACAGCTCGCTCACACCTACATAACAACGTCCCAACAACAGAAGCTG
>NC_069003.1:23812845-23813974 GCF_001194135.2 Octopus bimaculoides
ATATATTTACCACCTGAATAAAGTGTTGTTTAAGTTGATAGTCTGGAGTTCAGCGTTCCGTTATATTCTTTAAGTTTATAGTAGGAAAGTCAGGTATACGTCTAAAGATGCATAACCCACTTTCTACTATAGTTCCATAGCTCTTGTACAGGAGATGATAACCTTGAAAATAAACCAAGCGGTAGGCCAAAACCAGTTATTCGGCATGATGGATTAAAGGCTTTGGTTGAACAAAATCCGAGAACAAAGGTTCGAAAACTTTCATCAGAACTCCAAACATCTCACACAACTGTTTTTGGACACCTGTAAAAAACTGGAAAAGTCAAGAAAACAGATAGGTTTGTTCCACATCAACTGAACGAGATTTTAAAAAACAGACGTCTCAAAGTGTGCTCCTCATTGCTTTTTCGACTGGAAAAAGACCATTTGTGCATCAAATCATTACTTGTGATGAGAAATGGATACTCTTCGACAACAGCAGGAGATCAGGACAGCGATTAGATGCAGGAGAGTCACCTAAACATTACTCCCCCACCATTGTACCGTAAAAAGTTATTGTATGGTGGTCTGCGAAGGGAGTTATTCATTATTCATTTTTGCAGCAAGGTAAAAAGGTAACAGTAACATCGTGCTGCCAGGAAATTGCATGAGAATTTGAAAAAGAAGCAACCCAGACGAGTGAATAGAGCTGGCCTAATTTTGCTCCACGACAATACAAGTCCTCACACTCCTCAAGCTACAGATCAGCAGCTGCGAAGCCTGAATTATGAGATTTTGCAACATCCTCCCTAATCCCCTGATATCTCTCCTACTGATCATCACTTATTTAAGTAATTCGGGCTTTTCATAAGCAATAAAACATTCTTAAATAGAGAAAAGGTAATTGAAGCATTCGGACAGTCTACCACAGCAAAAGATGTCATATAGTCCATCTTTTTTTAAAGATGTGTAGTAACGCCTGCGCATGCGTAAAATTAAACAAGCAAGCGTTTCCCGCTCAATTCATTCTCTTTCTCGCTGGCCAGCGAGAAAGAGAATGAATTGAGCGGGAAACGCTTGCTTGTTTAATTTTACGCATGCGCAGGCGTTACTACACATCTTTAAAAAAAGATGGACTATATGACATCTT
>NC_069003.1:23814527-23816638 GCF_001194135.2 Octopus bimaculoides
TGTCAAATCCATTGGTGAAACAGAGTTATCTCCCTCAGATCGGTTTCAGTTGTTTTGACACAACATAAGATGAATTTGATACTTTATTCTATTAAATAGCTCTTTCATGATGTAATTGCTTCGGTTTCAACTCAAGGGTTCAGATTAAGTTAATACTGCGTGTTTTCGTACCCCACCCCATATATATATACGTGAAATGAAGTATCTTGCTCAACGACACAAAGCGCCAATGGGAGTCGAACTAATGACCTTACGACTGTGAGACGAATGCCCCTTGCCACCAAGTCACGTACCTTCAAAAAACTATATACATACGAACGCACGTATGCATACGCGCCCAAACATGAATTAAAGGTTCAGGCATCTGTGCCCCTATTCCAACCCCACCAAAGAACTCCGACACATGTATCAACCCTACACACTTACCAAACCCTAAACATCCTACACATATTTCTACCCAACAGATTCGCATTCTTACAGCCAAAGATAAGAGTTTAGAGACCAAGGGACATAACTCTTAGTAAATTCCATACAATTATTTTCCATGACTTCATTTCGTTCTCTTTTTCTTCCTTCTCCTTTCTTTAACAACAGCCACAAACCAAATGTGGCATTTTGTCACCTCCTGCCACAAAGAACAGTCACTATATTTATTCTATGCCTTCCACCTCTGACTCTGAAGAACATGTGTTTTAGATAACCATCCAACAATCCATTATCTGGTTATCTGACAATAATTTTACATTAAACTGAATACTTTTTCTAGAGTATTTATTTATTATTCTTTAACAAGAATAGCTTCGGCACAGTTTCGAAGTTTCGGCTTGCTTATCCTTGAGTTCATCTATTAAACTGACCACAGCTATAATATAGTCAATCATACCAAAAATGTCAAATCATAGATTATTCTTTATTCTACAATCTTTAATCGTTGTTGAAAGTCGATTTCATATAAATTAGATCGCAGTCCGCACACTATAAGAATATAATTCTCTTGAGAACAATTCAAATAATGCTTGAAGCTCCTACAAAAATGACAAAGAACTGGGATTGAGTCCATGAGGAGTCCAGCTCGTTCTTCGTATTGGCTGAGCTTATCTAACAGGAGTATTTTCAAGGACTGGTACTTGGCAATAGCATTGGAATATCGTAGCTTCTGTTTCTCATTTACACTTCGTTTCAACAGTTGTCTTATTTCGTTCAAAAGATTCTCCAAATAAATCATCTGGTTCTAGAAATAAAGAGAAAGTGAAATTAAACAATATATATCATCATCATCATCATCATCGTTTAACGTCCGTTTTCCATGCTGGCATGAGTTAGACGGTTGGACTGAGGACTGGCAAGTCAGTAGGATGCGCCAGGCTCCAATCTGATCTGGCACGGTTTCTACAACTGGATGCCCTTCCTAATGCTAACTACTCTGAGAGTGTAATGGATGCTTTTTACGTGCCACCAACATGGGAGCCAGTCAAGCTCTGACCACGTTTGGATAGGGCTTTTTACGTGTCACCGGCACGGGGAGCCAGTCAGACAACGCTAGCATCAATCCACTCTTGAATGATTATGTGCCACCAGCACAGGTGCCAGTCAGGCAGGCCACATAATATATTGTATTTTATTATAATGTAATAAATTGTTAGATTGTCTGTTGTATTTCTCTATTTAACTTATTATTTGTAATATATGTGTGTGTGTGTGTGTATATATATATATAGTTATCGCCAAGCCAACATGGCAGTCCCAAAATTAGGACGAAAGCTGCCGTGAATTAGTCTGCAGATGCCAAACCAGCAAGGGGAAACTGCTGACATCCCCTGTTCGAAGGTTATAAAGGACACAGGTTTCGTGTGTCACATAGCTAGCTAGAAGCGATGGCTTCTTGGAGCTAATTCACGGCAGCTTTCGTCCTAATTTTGGGACTGCCATGTTGGCTTGGCAATAACTATTAATTTCCAGTAACGCTGCCGTAGTCTCCTTTAGAGAGACTTAGAAATATTAATAACTTTATATATATATATATATATATATATATAAATGCAACAACTTATATATGTGTGTGTATATATATGCAACATATATATATATATATATATATATATATATATATA
>NC_069003.1:23816648-23819720 GCF_001194135.2 Octopus bimaculoides
TGTATATATATATATAGTTATCGCCAAGCCAACATGGCAGTCCCAAAATTAGGACGAAAGCTGCCGTGAATTAGTCTGCAGATGCCAAACCAGCAAGGGGAAACTGCTGACATCCCCTGTTCGAAGGTTATAAAGGACACAGGTTTCGTGTGTCACATAGCTAGCTAGAAGCGATGGCTTCTTGGAGCTAATTCACGGCAGCTTTCGTCCTAATTTTGGGACTGCCATGTTGGCTTGGCGATAACTATTAATTTCCAGTACCGCTGCCGTAGTCTCCTTTAGAGAGACTTAGAAATATTAATAACTTTATATATATATATATATATATATATATAAATGCAACAACTTATATATGTGTGTGTATATATATGCAACATATATATATATATATTCTTTTATTCGTTTCAGTCATTTGACTGCAGCCATGTTGGAGCACCGCCTTTAGTCGAGCAAATCGACTCCAGGACTTATTCTTTGTAAACTGACCTCAGCAGAATTTGAACTTGAAACGTGAAGTCGGACGAAATGCCACTAAGCATTTTGCCCAGTATGCTAACCATTCTATCTGTTTGACAACTTAACACAGAGAATAATATTGATTTCAGATTTTGGCACAAGGCCAGCAAATTCAAAGAATCGGGTGGAAAGCTGATTACATCAACCCCAGTACTCAACTGGTACTTAATTCATATCGACCCCCGAAGGATGAAAGGCAAAATCGACCTCGGCGGAATTTGAACTCAGAGTGTAAAGACAGACGAAAATCTGCTAAGTATTTTGCCTGGTACGGTAACGATTCTGCCAACTTGCTCTTCTCTACCTGACATATCAATAATATTCATCATGGTAGCAGCTACTTGAAGAATGAAGAAGACATATCAATCCATCGTTCCATTAATCCTGTACCTCTCAACCATTTTTCGCCCTCTGGACCACTTTGATTCCTATCTTACTCAAATAGATCTTCAATGTTTAAAAAATCCCATTCTTTTATTATTTTTATTCTTTTATTCATTTCAACCCTAAGGCTGTGGCCATGCTGGATATTGTATTTAAAAAATTGTTGAAATATTGGGTCATCTCATAAATGTGGTTTTTTCAATTGCTTGAACTAAAAGTCGGAGGGGAATGGGATAAACTACCCGCATCAACTTGCTATAAAAGCAGGTAGTAATTTTACCTTGTCCTTATTCTTAGTGCAAGTTTTGAAGAGTACGGTTCGATTTTAATAGTTATTTTTCCAAAGCTATAATGGAAGTGACAAAGGAGCATATTTGGCATATTTTGCTTTATGAGTTCAATAAAGGTAATAACGCAATTGAAAGTGCAAGGAATATTAATGCAGTATATGGGGATCAGACAATAAGCATAAGCCAGTGTCAATGTTGACACCAGAAATTCCGAGCTGGAAACTACAACCTAGAAGATGGGCTTCATCTTGGAAGATCTGTAGAGCTCGACGAGGACAACCTGCAAACCCAGAGGAACAAAATCCCATCGTAACTGTTGAGGAACTAGCAGAGAAGCTTGGGTTTGGTAATTCAACCATTCAACTTAAGTCAGTACTAGAAGAAAAACGGCCATCTTTGGTTTCAAGACGAATGTTGTACTTAAATTAGGATAATGCTCGGCTACATATAACAAAGATGACATTCCAAAGGCTGGAGCATTTTGAATGGGAAACGATGCCCCACCCACCGTATTCGCCGGACATTGCCCCATCTGATCATCATTTATTCCACACTCTTGAAAATAATTTGGACAGGAAAAATATGAATGATGTAGACAAGGTCAGAACAGTACTGGAAGAGTATTTTTCGTCGTGGACAAATGAATTTTGGAGAAAGGCCCTTGCAAGTCTACCAGATAAATGGAAAAGCATTGTAGAAAATGAAGGAGAGTATATTTTAGATTAAAAAAGACTTTGTTTATCTTAATTTTGAAAAATAGAGGTATAAAAACCTGCATTATCTATGGGATGATCCAATATTTTTGTATTTTAGAAGTATAGCCAAATTATCAATCATCAATCAACCAATCATAAATCAATCAATCATCAATCATCAATCAACCAATCATCAATCAACCAATCATCAATCATTTAATCAACCAATCAATCATCAATCTACCAATCATCAATCAATCACCAATCAACCAATCATCAATCAACCGATCATCAATCATCAATCAACCAATCATCAATCATGAATCAACCAATCGTCAATCAATCAACCAATCATCAATCGTCAATCAATCAACCAATCATCAATCATCAATCAATCAACCAATCATCAATCGTCAATCATGAATCAATCAATCATCAATCAACCACAATCACCCTCAATCCAATAATCGATCAACCAATGAATTCATCATCAATCCATCACTCAATCAATCCATCAATCAATCCACCGTCAATCTGTCCACAATCAGTCAATCTATCAATCAACGACAGCATATGTTATAATTAACCATACCTGAGGGCTTTCCAAACTGAGATAAACCAGGTGTTCTAAAGTCATTGAGAAACATTCAGCTTCTAATGAACCGCTCAACAAATGTTCACTGTAACCTTCCAGCATGTCCTTAAAACTGCTCTTGGCATTATCGAATTCCTCTTTCAACAGATAGCAGTGAGCAATTGCATGAATGACATTCATCTTTCCGGTGTAGTTTGGGTTTATCTGGTTGTAGATAGCCAAAGCCTCATGATAAAATGTCAGGGCGTTGGTGATTTGTTGCCTGGAATATGATGACCATAGTGGTTCAATGGTAAGATCGAGTCCAAAGTGGTGGTGGTGGTGGTGGTAGCGATAATATTACAGGTGGCAGTGAGAGGTGGTGGGGATGATGATGGTGATGGTGATAGTGATAGTGATGGTGGTGGTGGTGGAGGTGGTGATTGTCATGTCACTGGTGGTAATGGCAGTGATAGTAATTATGGTGGTGGTGGTGGCGACGTTGGTGGTGATTTTGGCATTAATGATGGTGCAGGTTGGAGTAGTAGTGATGATGGTGGTGGTAATAGTAATAGGAGCAGCGGCAGTGGTGGTGGTGGTGGTGGTGGTGGTG
>NC_069003.1:23820594-23823900 GCF_001194135.2 Octopus bimaculoides
TATTCTATCAGTCTCTTTTGCTGAACAGCTAAGTTACAGGGACGTATGCACACTAACACCAGTTGTCAAGTAGTGACGGGGGACAAACACAGTCACAAAGACACACACAGGTAGACACATATACACATACATACATATCTGGAAGACATGGGACGAAGTACTGAGGAATGACCTCAGGATGCTGAAACTGACATAGGACCAAGATGCTTGGGGCCTTGTTGTACTCTAGAAGACCCATACTCTGCACCAGAGGTGTTAAGGCCAATTCTTCTGGTGGTGTAAAGCACTCTTGTTTATATATGTTCCTCACCATCATCATTTAATGTCCATTGTCTATGCTGGTGTGGATTGGACACAGTTTAACCCGAGCTAACATGCTGGGGAGCTGCACCAGACTCCAGTCTGATTTGGCATGGTTTCTATAGCTGGATGCCCTTCCCAACACCAACCACTTCACAGATGTGCTGGTTGCTTTTACATTGCACCACACGGGTACTTTTACGTGGAACCATATGGGCGCTATTACATGACACTGCACAGTTGCTTTGATATGGTACCACCACAAGTGTTTTGCACCACCAGAAGGATCAATCTTAACACTTCTGCAGCAGAGTATGGCTCTTCTTGAGTACGGCAAAGTGCCGGGGCTCTCTGTGTTTAATCCAGCCCTTGTGCTAAGCCTTTGTATCTAGCTACCACACATGTGGCATTAAGTTTCTTACATCTTGTTGACTCTATGTGGAGAATTTTGTAATTCAGGACCAACTTGAGCAGCATAAATAAAATTATGTTTAACTTTTGGAATAGTGTTTGTCTAAACTACACACAGCCACACATTCACAATCAACCATTTACTTACATTTGCAAATGCACTCAGTTAATCTGGTTGGTCAGACAAAACTACTTCCATTCTCAAATGCACTCAACCAATGAGGCTGATCTAACCAAAGTACTTACATTCTCAAATACACATGACCAATGTAATGCAATACCAAGGACGTGTTCATGTGTAGCCATCTATGCTTCTTTTGGATATCCTTGGCACTGAGCAGGAGTTGTAGTGCTTTACCTGGAGGAAGAAGGAGAAATATTAACTTCAAATTTTGGCACAAGGCCAGCAATTTCGGGGAGAGGGTAAGTTGATTACATCAACCCCAGTGTTTGACTGGTACCTACTTTATTGACCCCGAAAAGATGAAAGGTAAAGTCATGTTGGTTGTATGAAATATGGGTTTCAAATTATGGCACAGGGTGAGCAAGTTCAGGGGAGGTGGGTAAATCAATTACATTGACCCCAGTATATAACTGGTACTTATTTTATTGACCTCAAAATGATGAAAAGCAAGTCGATTATCTCGACCCCAGTGCATAACTGGTACTTATTTAATCGACCCCGAAAGAATGAAAGGCAAAGTCGACCTTGGCGGGATTTGAACTCAGAATGTAGCGGCAGATGAAATACTGCTAAGCATTTTGCCCAGCATGCTAACATTTCTGCCAGCTCATCATCATAGTAACGTTTCTTAATTGTTTATTGCCCACAAGGGGCTAAACATAGAGTGGACAAACAAGGACAGAGAAAGGGATTAAGTCGATTACATCGACTCCAGTGCGTAACTGGTACTTAATTTATCGACCCCAAAAGGATGAAAGGCATGGTTGACCTGGGTGGAATTTGAACTCAGAACCTAACAGCAGACGAAATACTTCTAAGCATTTTGCCCAGCATGCTAACGTTTCTGCCAGTTTGTCACCTTAAGAAGTAGAAATATTAATAAAGAAAACAAGCAGATATTTTAAGTAGTTTTAGATTTTACTTACAACTTCAAAATATGTACTTACTGTGTTTGCCAAAGTTTCGAGATAATAAATTTGCTACATTACTGTATGATATCACAGATTCCTTGGGGTTTACGGTAACAATTTTCAATCTTTCACTAAGTGAAGCATTATAGAATTCGAATGCTTTGTGATATTGTGAACCATCTGTTGAAAGAAAAAATGAAATAATATAAATAATTTGTAGTGAATGAAGGACGGTCTATTTTGGTTGTCACATATTAGCACAGTAGTTCTACGGAAACTTCAGCCAATTAAAACTGGCTGTGGGTTAATACAAACAGTAGCTTCCACCCAGTAGTTTTTCATACCTTTTTTCAGTAGTTAGCTGGCAGTTAGCTGAAGACTTTGTTTGGGGGCAACAGCTATTCTTGGTCAGTCGTTGGAAGGACGCTGGAATCTAATAGTATTTCTTCAATATGAACAACTGTTTATTTCACTAACTTAGCACAAAATAATGTATTCCCTCAACATAAATATACTATGTACCATTATATTATAATACTATTTTCCTTGAATATAAATATACTATATACAGTACTAATATATTATTATAATAATTATTTACCTTGAACTTAAATATTCTGATAATAATATAGTATTAATATATAATTATGTCCCTAACTCAAAATCCTGATGTGTGCCAGCCATTCTGAGTTCAGATTTGGAATCAGTGTACTCAATTTAGTTTAGGGAAACAACTGAGTGGTAAGTTCTAAGCTAAGAACAAACAATTCTAGAGAAAAACATTGATAAGATTCTTCATTTTGTAATCCAGTGGGTGTTACAAACATTAGGTTTACATGGATGACTCATGAATGGACAACAAGTTCAGTGGAAAATTTAATCCCCAGTTAGGTGTTCTCCATCTCTTTGACATCATCCTTTTCAACCCTTTCATACTAACCTAACAAAAACCACTCCTAATTCTATGATACAAAATTCCTGTTTTAAAGAGATCTTAATTAAAAGATTTCATCAAGACTTTTAGATAGTTTATGGTTCAAACACCAGCTTAGTAATGACAAAGTTATTTTACTAAATTCTTTGTTATTTTCAAAATTGATTTAAATGAATGCACTGATTAAACACAGACACACAAGCACACACATACAAACATGCATGCACATGCACACACACACACACACGCATACAAATATATGGCTTCTTTCAATTTCCGTCAACCACATCCACTCACAAATTGACTTTGGTTGGATCAGGGCCATAGTAAAAAAAACAAGCTGCCCAAGGTGCCATGCAGTGGGACTGAACACAAGACCATGTGATTGGGAAACAAAATTCTTAACCATACAGCCAAACCAGAAAGTAACAAAATATTTAAGGAAAAGAAAGGGGGGCTGTTGGTACCATACTTACTCCTTTCGTAATTAACACCCATTGTATTCAACATTTTAGATAAAACAAGAGTATTCATGACTGATATTTCCTTTAAGTTTTCTTTCAATA
>NC_069003.1:23824204-23826704 GCF_001194135.2 Octopus bimaculoides
TGCACTAAGTGTGTGAATTTCAGAGGGAAATATGTTGAATAAAATCATAATTAACTGATCCTCCTGTATTTTCTTTTGCTCAAAGCCAGGAACTTCTCAGCACCCCCTCATGTGCATACACTTAACAACCACATGACAGAATCTATAATGTAGTCTTCAGATTTGCATACATGGTACATGTAGGGCTATGGGTCTGTGGATTGTACCTCGTCTTGCAGTCGGTTTACCTACATGTCAGAGATGCACATAGTCAGGAGACAGGCTTCTGACTAAGCAACAACAACAACAACAACAACACCATCAGCATGTAGTCTGATGGTGTCAGAATAAAAGACGAGATTTGACACATATTTGGTGACAGGTCTACTGGATTAGGGGTTAACTTGGGGTTAAATAACAAACAACTATCATGAGGAACCAAAACCACAACCACAATGATAACCACCACCACCACCACCACTACTACTCTTACACATCTTCTCATGCATGGCAATTACTTTTATTTTCCCCCCTTTTTGAGTCATGCCAACTAATAAAGGCCAGTTTCCCTGTTTCTAAGGCGTACCTATCTCTCACCTGGATGGGACACCAGTCCATCACAGGATTACTTGTTTTTGCCGGCTGAGTGGACTGGAGCAATGGAAAAAAAGGAACTGTTTTGTTCAAGAGCACAACACATCACCCAGTTCAGGAATCGAAACCACAATCTTATGATCATGAGTCTAACACTAAGACCCGCACCTCCACTCATCGCAACTATTACCAGACACAAACCACATTCTGTCACATATTACACATAACCACAAATCAACAAAGAAGCCTTTATGTGGTTACTCAACTTGCTAAAAATAGATAGCATCATAATTTCCCCTGCAGATCACTGCCTTATTAATAAAAGGGCACATTAGACAATGTACCCCATGTTTCCCTACACATAGGGAAAAGGTAGACTTTTTATAGCTGGTCGATGTTTGATCATAGATCTGTTCTACAAGTGTTGACCTGGGACCAAATAAAACCACCACCACCATCACCAACTTGAGAGACATAATACAGTTATTACCAACGAATGAAAGCTGGTAGGCCAGGGTAGAGGCACATTTGATCTTTGCATCCTTCACCATTTGTGGGCTCGCATCAGTAATGGTCATGTTGTAACCCTTTTCTGCAAAACTGATGAACAAAATCAAGTAATTATCATCATCATCATCATCAACATTGATACTACCACCACCACCACCTTCATCATCATCATTATCATCATTGTCAGTATCACTAACATTATATTCCTCATCAACACATGAATTCATAGGGGTCCAAATGTAACCCCTTCTTTATTATATTTCTGTTAAAATGCACTGCCTTTGTTTCAATTAATTTTGAAAATAATGAAGAATTTCATAGAATAACTTCGGAACATAAATTAAGAGGAAATTTTTAGAGATGGGAAATCATAATTTTGATTAATTATGATGAAATTTTGATAAAATGCTTTAATTTTCATAAAATGTTTTAATTTTGATCGTACTAATTTTGAGGAAGTTTTGACAAAATGTTTTTATTTTGATAAATTAAAAGGAAATTTTGACAGAATGTTTTATCAGAGCTTCTTTCTCCAGTTTGTACTCCATTCTGTTGAGGGGTTTTATCTTGGAGATACTTGGTGATCTCATTGGTGCTAGTGCCATGTAAAAAGAATCCCAGCTGCAAGACCATGCCAAAGCAGGCATAGAAGCTGGTGGAGCCCTCTGGCTTGTCTGTTCTGACCAAACTGTCCAACCCATGCCAGCATGGGAAAAGGCACATTAATGATGATGATGATGATATTCAATTAACATAAATATATAAGTAATATAGGATCTAATATAATTAATAAGATGAGTATCATTAGTTAATTAGTGTGCACTATACTAAAGGACGAAAGTGGGAGTGAGAGAAAGTTAGAAATGAACGAGGAAGAAAGGAAAACAGAGAATAAGGTAAAAGAAGGTTGGGAGATAGTATAATAGATATAAGAGAGAGAGAGAGCGAGAGAGTGAAGTGAGTGGGCAGGAGGGAGGGAGATTTTCCTCTGACTTGTACAACATACTTCAAGGCTTCCACATGATTGCCTCTCATATAAGCATTGAGAGCCATACTATTGTACAGCAGCGCTTGTCGGTACTGGATGTTTCTTGATTTCAATACATCCAAAGCCTTCTCGTAGTGCACCATGGCTTCATTGTATCCTCCATAACCTGTAGAAGACAAGAAAATATTCTGTGTTATAATGATGCCCAAAGTAATAGCAACACCACCACCAACAACAACAACAACATCAACATCAACGGCAATATCTACAAACAATAAAAAGCAACAGACAACATCACTGGCAATGGTAGCCTCTACACAGTCACTCAAATTTGTCAGAAATAACAGCCAAATTTCCCTCAAATCACACTGAGTTTTCTTACAAAAAGGAATATCACACTAGATGATGTAGTCCTAGATATACATAGCA
>NC_069003.1:23832314-23834654 GCF_001194135.2 Octopus bimaculoides
CAGACCTGTCATATTAGAAACATAACATTAGAATAAGTTCAAAGATTTTGATAGATTCACTTATCAATTTATTGGTCTCTCAGTTTGTCTCTTTCTCCGTCTGACTATATAATTCTCTATCAATAACTGTCTCTTTGTCTATTCTTTTATCTATGCATTAGTTCAGTGTATCTAAGTGACTTCCTTTATATTCATCTAACAGTTTGTCTAAGTATCTTTCTAGATAGCAGTTTGTCAGTTTGCCACTCTGTCTCTTTAACTATCTTTCTATTAATTGCACAGTTGCTTCATCTCTTTTACTATCCATCTCTTATTTCATCTACCTCTCTGACTCCCTGTCTATCAATTAACTAGTCTCATGCTTCAGAAGATCTGTCAAGTCTAGTGAGATCGTAGTCATGGCTGATGCTGGTGTTTCATAATTGGCACGTAAAAAACACCCCTTACACTCTTGCAGTGGTTGCTGTTGGGAGGGGCATCCATCTGTAGAGACCATGTCAAATTAGATTGGAACCTGGTGGAGCTCCCCAGTTTACCAGTTTTCAGTCAAACTGTCCAACCCATGCCAGCATGGAAAACAGACATTAAATGATGATGAGGATGATGATTTGTCTATTCTTTTATCCATCAGTAACTTTATCCAGCTGCCTAACCAGATGACTATCTTTTCAGAATCTCTCTATCCACCTGTCTATTCATCTATTATTTTGTCTAACTATCTTTCCCACCACCTAACAATCGCCCTTGCTTTCTTTATTCCATCTGAAAATTTATACAACTGACCATCTTTCTATTTGTCTGTCAAACTTTTCCTCCTTCTCATCATCATCTTGCATGAACCAGATGGAATTTATTGGGGCAGACTCTCTACAGCCAGATGCTCCTCCTGAAACCAAACTTACTTGTTTCTGAGGAAATATTTCTCTATAGGAAATTTCCATGGAATGGGATTTACGGTAACTTAACTGTAAAACCTCAATGATCACTAATAACCTACAGAAAGGCAAAATTCAAAATGGTTAACGTAAAAAAAAAGAGAAAACAATATTAAATTTCTTACAGTTTTCACAAATCTTGTTTTGCCAACATAAGGCAGTCCATAAACTTGTATTATTTGAGTATCTTCATCCTTGATCAAGATCTTCAGCTTTTCCCTCTCATCATGTCGTCCAACAAAGTGTTTGCCAGAATTGCCTTGCTGTCTTATGTAATTGGAGGGTAATCGATATGGTGCTGCCATACTGATAATTCAGAAAGTTCTTTTGCCTTTCTGAATTTTCAAAAGCTGGAATTTTGATGAAGATAAACAGAAGGTAAGTAGGATAAACAGAAGGGATAACTGTTGCATCATGGGATAAAACGGAACCCTCAACTATGTATGATGCTTAGAAAAATAAAAGGTCGGCTGCATCTATGATTTTATAAGTTTTTCACAATTAGATATTGTGACACTTGCAAATGATGGACGGTTCACAGAAGTCATAGAAGATGCTGTTGATGAATTACTAGTGTCTCAGAGAGAATGTTAATCAATCAAGGAACTAATATTGTTAGATCAAGAGAAAAATGAGTAATGGTTGTGCTGGATATCTTGGAAGTTTTCTTTACATCGACATTTTTTAAAAAACTTCATTTTTTTCTAGTCAGTTCAATTTTCTGGTTGCCAAAATTTTGGATGGCAAATAGAGCATCATCTCTGTATAAACCACCGGAGATGTTAGGGGATTAATTCTTAGAGATCGTTTAGTAGGTAATGCCTTAGAAGGTCCATAACTTGGGCAGAGTCACTGGCGCCCATGGGGATATCAAAAAATTTAGGTGTGTTCTTAGGGGCCTAGGATTTCCCATCAAACTGTATGATATTTCAGGGGGCTGCTAATATTATATCAATATCATCACAAGATAGGTTGGAATGTTTTTTGAAAAAATTAGGGCTTTATTTAGAAGAAAAGGAGATATGTTTGAGTAGTATTGATCAATGTCGACCTGTATCAATCTAAAAGTGTGCTTAGGGCATAGAGAATTGAGCCACTCTATAACTTCAGTAGTTTTGGTTCAAAGTGTTAATGCAAAAATTTGTGAAGGTTAGGGGAAAAAGGCTGGGTGGAGTTGTTGTTATTTGTATTTTGAGAATAGATTTAGTGATTTATGTTTGCAGGTAGAAATTGTACTGCTGCATTCATTACGGAAACCCTGGTTGACTACCATGAAATATAAAAAGAACTTTTTTCAATTTATCATACTTCGATAACAAAAAAATCCACAACCTTCTGTCTCAACAAAACACTATTGCTCCTGAAAGTTGTTTTTCTATTTACTACGCATTGCTTGGAGCTTAAC
>NC_069003.1:23836166-23840973 GCF_001194135.2 Octopus bimaculoides
TGCTTGCGTGGACTCCCAAAAAGGCTTATAGAGCTCCTTACTTCCTCGGGAGTCATATGGAGTATGGTTGAGAACCACTGTTCCAGAAAGCCTTCAAGGCATTTCAGAAAATCATTTTCTCCTCCCATGTGTCTATAAACTTTATGGCTCCTATACATCTTCCATATAGAAACACTACTTTCATGGTGGTGATCTTTTATTATTTTGTTCGTCATGATCAAGTTTCTTGTCGTTCTCATTCTCTTCAAAAAGCAGTTTATTGTGTTGTTAAAAAAACGTTTACTGTGTTGTCAATACAAGTTTTATTATTTGTGCATTTTGTCTGAGTGATTTTGCTTGGTTAGGTGACATATATTTTTTCCCACAAATGTAGGTTGCTGACATAATTGTTTCTCGTAAGTATGTATGCATGGGTGTGTATGTGAGTATGTGTGTGTGTGAATGTATGAACGTATGTACGTGTGCTTGTGTGAACGAGTGCATACTTGTGTGCGTGCCTGTGTGTGTATGTGTGCCTGTGTGTGTGTGTGTGCGTGTATGTGTGTATTATCATTGAAAATGGAGACAGAAGTATATGCAACTGGAATTCTACACAGGTTAAAGAAATGAGATATGAGACATCAGTATAGTTGCACAATTGTACGAATCAAGAGAGAGGAAGAGAGAGAATGAGAGAGAGAATGAGAGAGAGAGAAGGAGAGAGACAGACAGACAGAGAGAGACAGACAAAGACAGACAGACAGAGACAGACAGACAGATAGACAGACAGAGACAGCTAGACAGACAGAGGCAGACAGACAGATAGAGATAGAGAGAAGGAGACAGCCTTATTTGAGAGTAAAGTATTATTGCCCCAAAATGAACTCTAGATAATGTTTCATTCTGAGTTTACTTGTATTTATATATAATCTGAAACCAAATCAGGGCCAGATTATATCATAACACTGCAAGAACAGAACTACCAGGAAGAAAATTAGTTTCAGTTTTGTAATTTTCATTGATGACCTAATCTTCAGGAAACTTGAATACATGGTCAATGTCAAACACCTCATAGATTCCCACAACTAAGCTGCTTTGCGCAAACGGTTTGGAGGTCTGGGTCTCCGCAAGTGCTTCTCTTTATCTCTCTCCTGTTTTCTTTCCTCCATCCATGCTTGCTCCCCTTCGGTAGGAAACATCCTCTCCTCTCCAACATGAACTAATTCCAACAAGGAAACGGATGAAACTCTATCACAGAGGGGAGAGAGGTGGGTTTGTTAGTTCCAGTTGCAGTGGAGGATAGACAGAAACAGAGAGTATGGGACAATCTGCATTCAGGTACCACTTTCAACTCTCTCCTTGATCAATCTAATCAATTTTCAAGGTGTCGCCAAATTTCAGCTCATGCAAAATTCTCAGGGAACTAGATTGATGCCTTGCCTGTAGCCAATACAGGGGGTCTACTCAGTCTAGATGAACTCCGCATCTCCATCGTACTCAGAGTGTGAGCTGACGTCTGTAGAGGACTGAAATGCCGCTGTGGTAGGCCACTCAATGCCAAAGGTCTTCACAGTCTTTCTTACCATCCAAATGCTGGTTGCTTCACTCGTCACACTGAGCTAAACCTAATCATTAAGCGGGCCCTGGTTCAGATTAATATCTCCTCAATCCTGGAGCTGTTTGGGTTATCCATAAGTGCTGGAAAGAGACCACATGGTCTTACCCTCTGTCCCTAAGTTAGAGGTAGCTGCCTCATTTGGGATGCCACAGTCTGCGACTCTTTTTCTCCCTCCCACATCCTGGATACTGCAGTTAATCAGACAGTCATTGCTTCCATAACCAAATGGAAGAAAACCCTGAAGTATTGGGACCTGGCAGTGGACTATTTCTTACAACCTGTGGCATTTGAGATGTTCGGAGGGACTGGGTCACTAACTGCAAAGTTCTTGTCAACGTTGGCAGCTCACCTCACTGAGGTGTCAGGTGATACCCATGAGGATGGTTGCTTTTCCCAGCACCTTAGCCTCACCATTGCCCATGGTAATGCTGCAAGCATGCTGGCTTGCTTCAGTAGGTTCGGTTAAACCTTGTGGTGTGCAACCAGTTTCTGTGATAAAAAAATTCTCAACAAATGGTTTCAATACAGTTTTAACAGAAAGATTTGGAAGAATTAGAAGAAAGTTCTCCTGTAAGTTACTTCCATGTAAAAAAATGTTTAATTTAAAAATTTGGGAGCAAAATCTTATAAAATAATAATGTTCTAAAAGATGTAAATAAACATGAAAATATAAAAGATGTAATTAAAATATGAAAATAAATCATTTATACAGGCATGGCAATATGGTTTAGAGCAAACAAGTAGTTTGAGGTTCAGTCCCACTGTGTGGCACTTTGTGCAAGTGTCATCTACTGAAATCCCAGGCCAATGAATGGTTTGTAAGTGAATTTCATTGACAGAAACGGAAAGAAGCAGGTCGGATATTTGTGTATGTGTGAGACCAAACAATTGTAATTTTCTGTTTGACTATCATTGTAACATTTGAATAGAAACACTCAGTAATATTCATACTTGTCTGACTATTATTCACACGACTATTCTTTTCATTAATAACCATATTAACATATCTTTAACAACAAAAGATCTGACATGCACACACATTTTCATATTTATACATTTTATATCTTCATACTTTCATTTTTACACATATATATTCATGTTATTACTTGATTTAATTATTATTTATATTATTATATTACACCTCCATATTTAGTATCTTTTTATACCAATCACCCATTATAACTAACCTATTGTACGCATCATGAGTAACCTTCTACTAACATTTGAGCACATACAATTGCTAAACTTTATAACTATTTGACTTTTATTCTAACTTTTGAATAAACACGCTTGGTAACACGTACATCAGTTTGACTAGTATTCAGAAAACTTCCTCTCGGTAATAACCATATTAGCACATACTTAACTGCAGAACATGCCTGATATACACTCACATTTTTATGTTCATATAGTTTATACCTTCATTCTTTTACTTTAATATACATGCATGCATGTGTATATGTACATGTATATACATGCGACAGTATGTGTATAGGTTGCCAGAACAGACATATATGTGCACATGTGTGTGTGCATGTATGGGCACATTTAGATATATGTGTATATGTATGTACGGATAGATGTAAAGATTAATGTGCAGGTGCATTTATGTACATGTGCCAATGTTGACAAGAAAGTTGCTCTTAGTGGCCCAGTCTCTCCGAATGCCTCAAACGTCACATGTTGGAAGAGATAGTTCACAGTCAGGCCCCGATATTCAGGGTTTTCTTCCATTCAGCTATTGAAGCAGTGACCTTCTGATTAACTGCAGCATCCAAGATGTGGTGGGGGAAAAAATGAGTTTCAGACTGTGGTGTCCCAAATGAGGCACTTACCTCTAACCCAGGGACAGAGGGTATCACCATCTGGTCACTTTCCACCACTTCCGGATAACCCCCAATGGCTCCTGGACTGAGGAGGTATTAATCTGAGCCAGGGTCTGCTTAATGATTAGATTTAGCTCGGTGTGATGAGCAAAGTGACCAGCGTTTGGGTGGTAAGACAGACTGTGGGGACCTGTGGGGTCGAAGGGCCTACTAAATTTCTCTCACTCTCTCCTCCTGCATCTAGCAGCTCACCTGCGACAGACCGACGTCCCATCCAGGTGGGGAACCTATACACCGAGAGACCGGTCCTTAGGAGCTAGGCACGGCTCGAGAAGAAACAACAACAAGAAAAACAACAACTTACATCTAAAACAAAATTCTTTCAAGTACCCTTAAAATACTATCGTCGATCCCCAATTCACTATTTTGTTGTGTAGACCCTAAAAAAAACTTTTATGGATCCTGGTTGAGAACCACTGATATAGACTGAGTAGACCCCTAATGTGGCCACAGGCATCAATCCACTCCCACTAAATTTTGATTGATCAAAACGAGAGTTGAGTATGTCACCTGAATGCAGATTATCCCATACTCTCTGTTTCCGTTTGTCCTCCACTGTAACCAGAAACCCAAGATCTTTCCACTGACAAACCCAGTTCTTTCCCCCACTGTGATAAAGCTTCATCCATCTCCCTGTCGGAATTAGTCCCTGTTGGAGGAGAGAGAGGATGTTGCCTACCAAAGGGGAGCAGGCGTGATTGGAATACGGCGTTTTGTGTGTGTGAGTGTACAAAATGGCCACAGTCCATCGACTGAAACAAATAAAAGATATTTAAAATAATAATCACCTGCTCCTTATATTGATGTCCTTTAAACTCCCTTTAATCCTGAACAAGCAGACCTATAGGTTCAAAAAGACGTCTTAGCTGTGACCATCACCTCTTATTTTAAAACACTGTGTATCTAGGGCTATATAATCCAATGTACCTAGATTATTTATCTTCTTCATTTTTTTTAACGATGAGAGCAGTTGATATAAATGTGGAAAAACTGAAATTTTCTCCCTCATTTTTTCACGAAAAACTACTGAATGAATATCGAGGCAGGTTATTTCCCCCTCTCTGTCACAGTCTAATTACTGTATCGACTCAATTAGAAAACTCTTTTGTATAATTTGTTAGCTACTAGCTGATGATTCGTTGTCCTTTCTTCTCTCTCTCTTTCTTTCTTTTTCTCTCTCTCCCATCTCATATTTTTCCATTCACTGTCAAGAGCACTCTCTCTATCCCTCTCTACATCTATCTATCTATCTATCTATCAATCCATCTATCTATCTGCCTATCTATCTATCTGTCTCTGTCTCATATATATATATATATATATA
>NC_069003.1:23843519-23844170 GCF_001194135.2 Octopus bimaculoides
TCTAATAACAGAACGTGTGTGTACGTATGTATGTGTGTGTGCGTGGTTTGGCTGTTTATTTGTTAGTGTGTGTGTGTGTGCGTGTGTGTTTGTGTGTGTGTGTGTGACGTAGTGGAAGGAATTAGTAGCAGGAATAGTTTGGGAGTGGTTGTGGACAATGGTCAGTAGAAAGTAGGCAGGCAGTTTTTGAGTATGTGTGTGTCTCTGTTGTGTAGGTGTGATTTGCTAGCAGTGTGTGCCTGTATTTTTTTGTGTGCGTGTGTGTATATATATATGTGTGTGTACGTGTGTGTGTATATGCGTGCGGTTTGCTCTGTGGATCACACGTGGGTTATTTCGTGTGTGTGTGTGTGTGTGCGTGTATATGCGTAGTATGTGTGCGTGTATGTGTTACTGTTTGTTGTGTGTGTATGTTAGTTATGTGTGGGTTCATTTGCGTGTGTGTCCATGTATGTCCACCTGGGTGTGTGTGTGTAGTAGTTGTGTGTGGGTTCATTTGCATGTGTGTGTAAGTGAGTTCGTTTCTACCTCTGTGTGTATGTGTCTTGTGTGTGTGCATGTGTATGTGTGTGTGTGATGTGTGTGGGTGTGTGTATGTGGGTTCGTTAGCGCCGGTGTGTGTGTGTGCGTGTGCGGAGAGGGGGTGCGTAT
>NC_069003.1:23845358-23848164 GCF_001194135.2 Octopus bimaculoides
TATATATAAGAGTGGCCCTTAGCAATAGATAACTTTTCAACAGTTACAATTTTTGCTGCTCTCACCCCCTAATCCTGTGCCAATAAACAAATTAACGGGGTGTGCAAAATTTTAGCTTAATCAGAAAATTGCTAGGCGACTTTCAAGCGCCTTGAAGTTGGAACATAGTATACGCAACGATTAATTCTTTTCAAAAGCGGTATACTGTTCCCTTTCTCCACCATTTTCTTTTTTATTCTTAGAGAAATTTATGTGGACCCATCCAGGAAACCCCAACAGATGTTTAAAACCGTTCTGAATCAAACTTACCAATAGCTAATTTGAAAAATTGCTGAAATAAGATGAAAAATTTAAGAAATATTAGATTTTCTTAATAAAGCATACAACTTGTATAAGAGAAACGCATTTTTATTTACAATAAAAATTTCTATAGAACCAAAACCATAATGTGAACACTGAACACTGAATATTGAACATTATTTTCGCATAAGAGACGATTTAATGGCAGTTGGGTATATTTTATGGTTTTCAGTAACGATCTGTAAAACAAAAATTGTTTCTCAGTTTCATGTTTTGTGAGAATGTTATTGTAATCCTGAATGTGTTTGACACCTCTTTCTGCAACATTATTCACAACAACTGTCTTCTCAAGTTTTTCAAGTCCACTTTTGTAACTAGGATCATCCTTCCATGTTGAAGAGTCTTGGTCGAGGAAATCGGTGCTGATAGAAAATCTCATGAAGAAAGTTTTTATAGCAGGAATTACAAAAGGCGAAAACTCGATGTTTGTAAAGGAAGAAAAGTCATTTCGGTGCAGAATGTACTTCTTCACTTGATTTTTTTCTTCTTCCTCTTCTTCACCTTTGTCTGCTTCCAGGATAACTTGAGCAATGTTTGCTTTTACTTCTGTTGGAACATTGTCATCAAATATGGATAGAGCCACAGTTTCGGGAGCTAAGTACCAGAGATGGATGGAAAATTTTTTTCGCAGCAGCCTTACTGATTTCTGGGTCAATATTCTAATAATTTATCAGTTTGTACATGAATAGGAAATCATAAGATGCTTTAATTACTTCTGATGACAGAAACCAGGTTCGAACATGCACTTGAGCAAGAAAAATACATATTCTTCTTAAAGAGTTCTTCTCTCCTGGAAATAACTGAAATTGATCTTGAAACAGATATATTTTGAATGCGTAAATTGCTTTTGGCATCTATCTAGCATGACTTGCAGCTGCTGGTGTACGAAACGATATCCCCTTCTCCCGAATGCCGCCAAGAAAGATCATTGTTTACTCCAGCAATTCTCAGTATTCATTTCGCTGTTGTTTCTGCGTAGAAAAGTGATAATCAAGAAATCCAAGAATGTTAGATGCACTTTATTGCTACTTGTTATGTAAATCTTCTTATTAAGTTTCGTTCAGGTTTCTCTAAATCTTTTGAAAAAACGCCATTGGTTTAAACGATTAAAAATTTGATAATTTAATAGAAAATGAACGGATGATGAACAGTAAAAACGTGATTGCTTGAGAGTGGAGCTCGGGCATTGACGTTTGTCCTCATTTATACATATATACATTTCATTCATCGTTTTTATATTTTATGTCCCCCACGTGTACTGTCTCTGTTTGTCCTTGTACCGACTCCACTGTGTTTCGGGCCTTTGTTCCTAATAAAAGATTATGTTACAATCATCTCGACTTGTTCGTGGATGTTGTTTGTGGCATTGTTCGGAAACTTTGGCGTAAGTTATAATGTTCGTGCTGAATTGTTGAATTTGCACTGAGTTGATTTATTACGTAGCTGAACTTTTGCTGAGTGTTTTTTAAACCCCTATTTTTCTGCTTGTGAAAGACCTTTGTTAACGTCCCCCCCCCCCACACCTTCACAAAAGGGGGAAAATCGCCTATTAAAACCAAGACCAGTAGTGAACCTGGTACAAGTGAAGATATCAGAAGCGGAGAAGACAGCACAGTTTTAATTAGCATGCCGACAGAAGAGTTTATGCAATGAAGGAAAGCTAGCAATTTTGTAGCAGCGGCCTGTGTCTCAAAAAAGACAAATTGTGGAAGCGATGAGCTCGGAAAATACAAAAGTAGGAGACATCCAATTGGCAACAGAATGAGTTTATACCCAGATCTGTGATCCGGGGAGTGATGACGCTGCTTAGAAAGGACCCAAACATAGATAATTTCAGGCTTATCACAGAGCTGAAGATTTTGGTCAAGGTGTTAGCACAAAGGTTGGTGCGTGTTGTGGGTGGAATCGTCGGGGAGGCACAAACTTGTGCCGTTCCCGGCAGATCCATACACGATAATCTCCACCTTCTACGATACGCCTTAGAGAGGGTTAACGGGTCTCCTGGCGAGGGTGGGGCCCTGGTCCATTTAGACCGGTCCAAACTTTTTGACAGGGTTGACCATCTTTATCTGGTATCGGTCCTTGCAGCATTCGGGTTCGGCCCCGTCTTCTGCGGGTGAATTATTGCTTTATACAGTAACATCAACTCGATCGTTCGGGTGAACGGGTTCTTCTCGAAGCCGTTCAACATGAAGCGCAAGTTGGAGGGCTTGAGGGTTCTCGGTTGCAGTAGGAAGGTTTTGGCGTACGCGGATGAAACCACCATCAGCGTGTCCGAGATGGTACGCCTACAGAAGGTAGGTAAAGTCATTAAGGACTACGAAGCGATGGCAGGAGTAAAAGTTAACCGGGATAAGTCAATCGGCTTGCAACTCGGCACCTGGAGAGACAAGATGAATACCTCTCAACAACTTCGTAGGGCGTTGGACGGAAAAGCCGGTTAAAA
>NC_069003.1:23849403-23850280 GCF_001194135.2 Octopus bimaculoides
TACATTTTAAATAAATATATATATATATATATATAGATATAGATATAGATATATCGTATGTAACGGATAATGTATATGCTGGAATGCGAGGATGATGATGTTGATTCCACGAAAGAAAGACAGTGGCCGAAGTTGTAGATAACATATTTATTTCTCCATTAGATATATTTATAGCCAAACCACGACGGGTAGACGTGTTTAAAAACAGTCGGATAGCATACGAGGTAACGAGAGTTATATTTTCTTGTAAAAGGGTGAATAGCGTTGGACTTATTCCCTGTCGTTCTAGCAGCCGTAACTAAATAGATCAAATGGTGTTGTCGAAATGAAAGTGAGTGAGTAAGAAAGGAAGAGAGGGGTGAACAGGTCAACTGTATCGTTGGTGAATTCCATAGCTGTCTCTCTATGATGTTCTGTCGAGACGGTATTTCGAACCGGTCGGCCTGCTCTCTGTCTGTTGTCCCTCCAAATGTTTGTATTTATAGTAATATACTTTTCTACTCTAGGCACAAGGGTCGAAATTTTAGGGGAGGGGGCCAGTCGATTAGATCGATCCCAGTACGCAACTAGTACTTTATTTATCAACCCCGAAAAGATGAAAGACAAAGTCGACCTCGATGGAATTTGAACTCAGAACGTAAAGACAGACGAAGTACCACTAAGCATTTTGCCCGGCGTGCTAACGTTTCTGGCAGCTCGCCGCCTGATTTATAGCAATATACACAACAGTTATGCGGATGTGCACACCGTTGAAAACAAAGGGTAGGTGAATGTAGGTCGACCGTTATCGTACGTGACCTTTTAATGATACTCACGGTTCACAGGTCAAGAGAGAAATACCTTAATCATGGTTTCCTTATTGACATAACAAAAAGTG
>NC_069003.1:23850301-23852857 GCF_001194135.2 Octopus bimaculoides
AATTGCAGAAAATGTATATACAGTCATTTACAAACAACTGAATACTTGTCAAAAACAGGTGAAGAGAGTGTAGTGGTTCATGCAGGCTTGACGTGGATTCGATCCTCGATCGCCAAATTTAATTTAACAGTTCAACAGCACTTTTCTCACGGTAAAACAATAGTTTTTCTGTGAGTGACAGCAGTTACATTTGCCAGATGCCTTCGCTAAGCAGAATAATGGCTTTGCCACTTGACCTCTCTTACCTCTTCTAGGCTACTAAAAGCTAGAATAGAGATAATAGACCGCCAACGAAATCTATTGTTCTCAACAATATGTCTATCCTTCTGGTTGGTTTTGGATAGTTATAAAAGCAAGAACTCCGTAAGCCAAAGTCAGTTAGCGAGAACCTTTAAGAGTATGCCAGACTTGTTCGGGAACATACTGGCCGGTGTATAGGCGAAGTGGCAGCAGAACGAGAGAATCCCCAAATCTGTGAACCGGGGAGTGGTAACACTGATAAGGACGGACCCAAGCAATGGGGATAACATTAATAATTTCAGGCCCATAACTCTGCTAAACACAGAGTTAAAAAATTTGGCCAAGGTGTTAGCCAAGAGAGTGAGGCTTGTCGTGGGCGACCTTGTGGGAGATTACGAATCTCAGCCAGGAAGAGAAATTCAGTTTCTACAACACTCACTTTCTTGTGAGAGAGCTAAAAGTCGAACGATACAGGTGCTTGTGAAGTTATGACTGCATAGGTGTTTCAGGAAAAATGCAGAAAATGTATATACAGTCATTTACAAACGGATGAATACTCGTCAAAAACAGGCCAAGATAGAAATACATTAATCATGGTTCCCTTATTGACAGAACAATAAGTGGAGTGGCAAGAGAGAAGTTTTAGATTGGAAATTCGAATCTCAGCCAGGAAGAGAAATTCAATTACTACACACACACACACACACACACACACACAGAGCCATCATCAGTAGATGTTTTTGGTTTAGCACAAAGAAAAAAATGGGCGCCAAAAGTGTTCTGCATATTCTCTTGAAAAACTACATCTCTTAAAAAGCTTGAGTCCCTCCAGCGAATACATAAATTCGTGGAACAATTCCAACATTTGGGACACTTGACTTGTCTGTACAAGAAATCCATTGCATGGACATTAAAACCCGCAAGATTGTGACCATCAATTAGAAATCTCCACAGAAATAGTGATAGCAACAGGATAAAAGAGATAAAAGGAGGTATGCGTTTGAGATCAATGCATACAACCTTTGAATGCCACAGTCTCCCTGATAGCACTTGCTAAACAACACTGTAAACACTAGAGAGATAAAGGAAAGACATGCGCAGAATTTGATAGATAGATAGGGTGCTCTTGACAGTAGTGATTGAAATTATGTCAGATGAATGAGAGAGATAGACAGAGAGATAATAGAGGGAGTGGAGCGAGACGGAGAGAAGAAAGGACAACGAATCAACAGCTGGTGACTAACGAATTATATAGAACTCTTAAGTCGATACAGTGATTAGCCAGTAATAGGAAGGGACGAATAACCTATTTCGATATTCATTCAGTATGTACTTTTCGTGAGGAAATGACGGAGAGATATTCAGTTTTACCACATTTATATCAACCGCTGTCATCGTTAAAAAATGAAGAAGATAAATAATCTAGGCACAATGGATTATGTAGCCCTAGATACACAGTGTTTTATAATAAGAGGTGATGGTCACAGCTAAGACGTCTTTTTAAACCTATAGGTCTGCTTGTTCAGGATTAAAGGGAGTTTAAATAACATCAACATAAGGAGCAGGTGATTATTATTTTAAATATCTTTTATGTGTTTCAGTCGCTGGACTGTGGCCATTTTGTACACTTCCCCTCAAAGTAACATAGAGATTTCAATACAGCAGCCCTTTTGTAAGCTTTGTAGTGTGTGTGTGTGTGAGAGAGAGAGAGAGAGAGTGGGGAGAGAGAACATTGCAAACAATGAATGTAATAAACATGAAATGTAAAAGTCGTATAAATAAAAGGGCATTATCACATATGTATACGCCCCCGACTTTGTTGCCCCAATAACATCCAGAAAAATGGATACTTTTTAACAAAATTTTCTACAAATACCGCGTAGATGTAGTGACTTCAGAGTACTCTCTATTTCTTTTCTACTTGTTTCAGTCATTTGACTGTGGCCATGCTGGAGCACCACTTTTAGTCGAGCAAATCGACCCCAGGACTTATTCTTTGCAAGCCTAGTACTTATTCTATCGGATTTATTTTTGCCGAACCGCTAAGTTACGGGGATGTAAACACACCAGCATCGGTTGTCAAGCGATTTTGAGGGGACAAGCAGACACACAAACACACACACATACATACATACATATATATATACATATATACAACGGGCTTCTTTCAGTTTCCGTCTACCAAATCCACTCACAAGGCTTTGGTCGGCCCGAGGTTATAGTAGAAGACACTTGCCCAAGGTGCCACGCAGTGGGACTGAACCCAGAACCATGCGGTTCGTAAGCAAACTACTTACCACACAGCCACAACTACGC
>NC_069003.1:23854586-23855962 GCF_001194135.2 Octopus bimaculoides
GTCAATTCGAACGCATTTACTAACACTTTTTCCTGCACAGCTGCTTGTGAGACGATGTCCGCCATCTTCACAAATATATTGTAGATATGCATATATATATATATGGGAGAATGTACGAAAAAACAACAACAGACGAGGACAGGTGGTGTAAACAACAAAAGGATGTATTAGTATGACGCTCGGGAATACGGAAAGTCTTTAACGTTTCGAGCTACGCTCTTCAACAGAAAGAATACGGAGACAAGGAGAAAAACACGGAGAGAAAAAAATTGAATAGTGTTCAGTCAACGGTCAATATATCCTCTTCTCGAGATCTTTGGCTTCAGACCTTTTAAGGTCTAGCCACTGATCACACAAGACACACCCAGTTCCAGCGACAACGCCAGACACCAACACCCGTCCAACAACAACACACCTAGGTTTCAACACACCACTGTTCGTGAATTACTTCACCATAGATCAACAGCATATATACAACCTGCGAGCCACACGACAACATCCATCCAACAGTATTGCGGCAGTCTCTTTCTTTGTCACCACCATCATCTTCTTAACGCCGTCAACATCATCTCTTTACGTACACAGCTGAAGCAACACTGCGCAGATTACAACATAGCATTGTTTGTGAATTACTTCACCATGGATCAACAGCGAATATACAACCTGTGCTAACTCCTGTACCAAAAGACCCAGGCAGCAGCATTACAGCCACAATTTCACGTACGACATGTACGGCAACCAGCTCTGCATCATCGCTACAACTTCTTGATATAGTATTTCAATTACCGTGTACAATTGACTACGAAACTGGTATTCTCACTCTTGTGTCTATGAACATTCGTCTAACTTCTCATTATAGACTCTTTCACTGTTATCCCCTTATATGTACTTAACGCACACGCATACATCTATACCTACACACACATACGCTTTGTTCTCATGACGGCCTGTCTATTATTCTCTATACATGACGCACACAAAGACACATAATTTAAAATTTCAAATCTTCTCTTAAACATTCTACTCAGTTGTGCCTCTCTCTTTCCTTTCTGGTACATACAGGGTGTATAAAGTATTTGAGGACATACCTTTTTGGGGTCATTGCTGGACAAAAATATATATCACCTAACAAAACAAAATCACTCAGACAAAATGCACAAATAATAAAACTTGTATTGACAACACAGTAAACGTTTTTTTTAACAACACAATAAACTGCTTTTTGAAGAGAATGAGAACGACAAGAAACTTGATCATGACGAACAAAATAATAAAAGATCACCACCATGAAAGAAGTGTTTCTATGTGGAAGATGCACAGGAGCCATAAAGTTTATAGACACATGGGAGGAGAAAATGATTTTCTGAAATGCCCTG
>NC_069003.1:23856166-23858671 GCF_001194135.2 Octopus bimaculoides
ACAGCTAAATAAGGTGATGAGCTGGCAGAAACGTTAGCACGCCGGGCAAAATGCTTAGCGGTATTTCGTCTCTCTTTACGTTCTGAGGTCCAAATCCACTGAGGTTGACTTTGCCTTTCATCCTTTCGGGGTCGATAAATTAAGTACCAGTTACGCACTGGGGTCAATGTAATTGACTTAACCCCTTTTTTCTGTCCTTGTTTGTCCCCTCTATGTTTAGCCCCTTGTGGGCAATAAAGAAATAAGAAACAGCTGAATTTCTATCCCTGACGTCTTATATAGTTCAAACTACACAAGTTAATGTGTGATAAACAAAATAGGAATTTTGAAAGAAGTATCTATAAAATTAATTATTAAATATCGAATGGCCATAGGAGTGGGGTCCACCAGAATAAAATAATACCTTTATTCCTTTACTTGTATCTACCATTTGATTGCAGCCATGCTGGAGCTCTGGCTTGAACAAATGACCCCAAGACTTATTTCATAAGGCTAGTTCTTATTCTCTCGCCCTCGTTTGCCGAATCACCGGTTGTCAAGTGGTGATGGACACACACACACACACACATATATGGTGGGCTTCTTTCTATTTCCATTTACCAAATCCACTCACAAGGCTTTGCTTGACCCAGGACTATAGTAGGAGATACTTGCCCAAGGTGCCATGCAGAGAGACTGAATCAGGAATCAATGGTTGGGAAGCAAGCTTCTAACTACACAACCACACCTGTGCCTCTAGATAAAAACTGGTTGAAATTCATTACTCCAGAGGAAGTAGATCATTTCTGTTACCTACGACCCAATTAGCAGCGGAGAAAGATGTTCTGAAAGTGTAATTTCCAGAGTAAGAATGAGATGTAGAAAATTCCGAGAGCTCTTGCCTCTGTTGGCAAATAAATGTCTCTCTTTCTAAGTGAAAGGAAGACTGAATGATGCTTGTGTATGAAGAGCAATACTACATGGTGGTGAGACATGAGTCTTAAATGCTGAGAACATGCAAAGACGTCTTGACCACCCAGTTATTTAGTAGGTAATTTACTCACTTCAAACAATCCAGTCTAACACCTACTTTAATTTTCAAAGGATTAAGAATTTGTTTTTAGAATCTCCTTGCTTCTGCTCTTAATGACTTGTAGGGACACCATATGCCGTTATGCAACCATAATATTCAACAAAATATATTAAATGCTTTTATAAGTCAATATTGTCTTCTACTGTGTTAACAGTGCTATTAAATCACATGTTAAAGTCATCTCTAAAGATTTCCTAAAGATTTGCTTCAGATACGAAATGTCATAACAAACCACTGCTGGTTACAATTTCTCGTGAAAATCTAAAGAGATAATCTTAACAAGCTCTTACTATGGTTGCCATTCATACTAATCTGAATTTTTTGTGGGGTGGGTTTCAGTTTCAGGTCTTGCAGGAATTTTCAGATGTTAAAGATGTAAAGAAAACTTCCAGGATATCTAGCACGACCATTTTATTCTTGATCTAACAATATCAGCTCCTTGATTGATTAACATTCTCTCTGGGACACTAGCAATTCATCAACAGCATCCTCTATGACTTCTGTGAACCGTCCATCATTTGCAAGTGTCACAATATCTAATTGTGATGTAGACTTTGTGCTTGTGGAAAACTTATAAAATCATAGATGCAGCTAGCCTTTTATTTTTCTAAGCATCATAAATAGTTGAGGGTTCCACTTTATCCCATGATGCCACAGTTATCCTTTCTGTTTATCATCAACTTCTGTTTATCTTCATTTAAATTCCAGCTTTTGAAAATTCAGAAAGACAAAAGAAATTCCTGAATCATCAGTATGGCAGCACCATATCGATTACCCTCCAATTACATAAGACAGCAAGGCAATTCTGGCAGACACTTTGTTGGACGACATGATGAGAGGGAAAAGCTGAAGATCTTGATCAAGGATGAAGATACTCAAATAATACAAGTTCATGGACTGCCTTATGTTGGCAAAACAAGATTTGTGAAAACTGTAAGAAATTTAATATTGTTTTCTCTTTTTTTTTACGTTAACCTTTTTGCATTTTGCCTTTCTGTAGGTTATTAATGATCATTGAGGTTTTACAGTTAAGTTACCGTAAATCCCATACAATGGCAGTCACTGAAGCCTTTGTACCATTTGGTGAGTTGATGGTTGACTTATGATCAAAGGAATTTCACCTGTAACCATCCTGTCTAATTAAAGGTGGCAAAGATTACATTATTTAATGTATCCTGAACTATGTTATGAAACAGACGGGCAGTTGACTGCTTTATATATTATGACACATGAAATCTTCCGAGCGGAATCGTTGCCGGTGCCCCTGGGCTGGCTCTTGTGCGGGTGACACATGAGGTTTTTCGAGCGAGATCATTGCCAGTGCCCCTGGACTGGCTCTTGTGCTGGTGACACATGAAATCTCTTCGAGCGAGATCGTTGCCGGTGCCCCTGAACTGGCTTTTGTGTGGGGTTGTTGTAGGATTTTCGAGCGA
>NC_069003.1:23858681-23859340 GCF_001194135.2 Octopus bimaculoides
CAACCCATGCTAGCATGGAAAGCGGACGTTAAACGATGACGACGACGACGTATGTATGTAAGTGGGTAGGGAGGTTGACTGAAAACTGGGGAGCTGCACCAGGTTCCAATCTAATTTGACATGGTCTCTACAGTTGAATGCCCCTCCCAACAGCAACCACTGCAAGAGTGTAAGGGGTGTTTTCTACGTGCCAATTATGAAACACCAGCATTAGCCATGACTACGATCTCACTAGGCTTGACAGATCTCATGCATGAGACTAGTTAATTGATAGACAGAGAGTTAGAGAGGTAGATGAAATAAGAGATGGATAGTAAAAGAGATGAAGCAACTGTGCAATTAATAGAAAGATAGTTAAAGAGACAGAGTGGCAAACTGACAAACTGCTATCTAGAAAGATACTTAGACAAACTGTTAGATGAATATAAAGGAAGTCACTTAGATACACTGAACTAATGCATAGATAAAAGAATAGACAAAGAGACAGTTATTGATAGAGAATTATATAGTCAGACGGAGAAAGAGACAAACTGAGAGACCAATAAATTGATAAGTGAATCTATCAAAATCTTTGAACTTATTCTAATGTTATGTTTCTAATATGACAGGTCTGTCAAGAATTGAAGGATGAAATTAACCCTGAAAGACTCCACATAAAA
>NC_069003.1:23860100-23863526 GCF_001194135.2 Octopus bimaculoides
TGGTATCGAGGAAGCTGTTGAAATGACTGATTCTTCTAGTCAACCAGCTTCCAAGATGCATGTTCTGATGCCGCTTGTTGAACAAGGTTTGATCAATTCAGATTTAGAATTACAGACTTTCCAAGTACAAGAATTAATACGTGCAATTACTAAACAACAGATAGACAATGTACACAGCAATGATTTGGTAAAGCTCAAATATACAAACATTATTGGGAAAAGTTTGCTGAAGGCTCAAAATATTTATGATAGAGGTCTCATGCATGAAGCACTTGGAATAATGAGCAATAACTGGGAAAATATTTCATTTCTGATGAAGAAAGGGATTGAAGCACCCTCAGATGGTAGGACATATGGAGTTTATTATGAGGTAAGATATTTTGTCTTAAACAACATGTCTTGTATCTTGTGTTGTCAGTCTTTCATATGTCACATTTTAGTTTAACCTGTGTTATATCTTCCGACATCTTTACCATTGGTTCTCAACTGAGGTCCATATAAATTTTTTCTGTCGTGGTGGTGGTGGTTGCAGTGATGGTGAGTGCATAGTGAAAAGTAATTTTTTTTTTAAATAAACTAAATTTTTTATATCACCTGTCACTTAACACATACGCATCCCAAACTTGCCATTCACCAGTTTCTCGTTTGCCTGTCACAAGGGTAGACGTTTGATAAAATGGGGCTGTTCTTGCCTGAACCTGTATTCAGCCATGGTCAGCTATTTGTTGCATTCTCAAAGGATCACAAATTATCTGACACTGACAAAAGAAAAGAAGAGGAAGAATATACATGAAGAAAATAGTCTGCAAAGAAATATTAGATTGAAAGGTGTATGCAAATTGAAATGTACAGGTTACATGAGGTATTTGAGGACATGCCTTTTTGGGTCATTGCTACATTTTTTGTTAATCCTATATAATCTTTGTTTCAGAAAATAATAATGGCAGACCCTCAGCTTACTCAAGAAATGAAGATGCATGCTTTTATTGTGGTTAAAAATGTTGAGCATAGCAATTTAGAATTATCTCAATTTTTAAAAGTTACCAGATCTTTCATCTACAAAGTTTGTAAGGAGCTTACAGACTGAAGATGGAAATGTTTCACCAGTATCAAAGCATAAAAAGCATTTTAAACACTCTGAATTCATCAGAACACCTGAATTTATCCAGTAAGTTCAACAGACCATTCATTACAATCACAGAAAGTCCTTGAGGTCAATTGCAAAAGATCTCCATGTGTCAGAAGGAACAGTCAGAAATATTGTCCACAAAGACATCAGATATAAGACTTACATGATGAGGAAAAGTCAATTTGTCAGAAAAAGCAAAAGAAAATCATTACATCAGATCTCGTAAAAGGCTCTTAAACAAACTGAAAAATCCAGCAGCAGAAGATTTGATTTGGTTTTTCACAAACGAGAAAAACTTTGACCAAGATCTGAAAGTTAACAGAAGAAATGATAGATGGTTATATGCAGGCTCTTCTGAAGTTCCAAGTGTGATGCATACAAAATTTTCTGCAACTGTCATGGTTTTAGGGGTTGTCAACAATGAAGGACATGTTATGCCTCCTTACTTCTTTCCACAAGGCCTTAGAGTTAACTCTGCCACCTACATTGGGATCCTGGAAATGATTGTTAAGCCCTGGATAGACAGTGTATGCAATGAAAAGCCATATGTGTTTCAGTAAGACTCTGCACTATCACACATGGCTCTAGTAACATAGGAATGGGTGGCTGAAAATGTTCATGATCACAATTGGCCTCCAAATTCCCCAGATCTCAATGCATTGGATTATTACATGTGGAGCATTGTTGAGAGAGAGGTCAATCAACATGCCCATAACACCAAAGATTCTTTGAAAGCTGCCATAGTCAGAGTAATGTCCAAAATGAACCAAGAACAATTGACTCGAGCATGGAGATGATTTAGATCTCATATAGAAGCAGTTGCTGAAGTTGAAGGTGGTTTTATTGAATAACATTAAAGAAAAGAAGGTTCATTTTTTTTCCTCATAGCATTTTTTGATAAATGAAATTATTATCTGTTATTATATATCTGTTTTATTTTATAAACATAAATCTGTCCTCAAATATCTTATGCACTCTGTATATTGGCTCTGAGAATGCCATGTTGCCTTAAATTTTTACTCCTATGAAATTATGATCCCTATATTTTACATATAAGATATTTTTTTACTATAAAATTTTTGTTTTCTAGATATGAAATTGTGACCATGTGAATTTTAAAATGTAATTTTTCCTGTTTATGGGAAAAAAACGAAAAAATAAGAGTGGATATTTAGTTTATGACTGCTGTGTATGAAGTCTATAAAATTGTGAATAAAGTCTATAAAGTATATACATATCTAGACAAATATTCTATAATTATAAACATAATTATTGTTAGGGGTCAGCTAATTGCTTCACCACATACCGAATTTAGAAATAGGACTTTTATATATATATACATATATATATAAAGTGCATTAAGTAATCATCGTATTCCAATTTCCTTCACTTTTCAATGAATAGCAGATGAGCGACTATCCTTTGATACAGACACAACACAGGATACACTTTCAGGCTTTTGGGATAAAGTTTTCAGGAATAACCCAATAGGTTTCCTATTAATTCTGTGAAATATTCATGGGCCCTGCTAGTTATTATTATTAATGTTATTCAAGGAGTAAACTGGCAGAATCGTTAGCATACTGGGCAAAATGCTTAGCGACATTTCATCTGTCTTTATGTTCTGAGTTCAAATGCTGCTGATGTCAACTTTGCTTTCCGTCCTTTCAGATTCAATAAATTAAGTACCAGTAAAACATTAGGGTCGATGTAATCGATTAGACCCCTTCCCCCAAATTTCAGGCCTTTAGTAGAAAGGTTTATTATTATTATTATTATTATTATCATTATTATTATTATTATTATCATTATTCCTCTGGGGCAGTAGAGATTTGAAGTTATTATTTGTCAGAAAAAAATATTGATTTCAAATTTTGGCACAAAGCCAATAATTTCTGGAAAGAGGTAAATTGATTTGAACCCAGAACATGAAGACGGACAAAATGTCACCATGCATTCTGCTTAATATGCTAATGGTTCTGCTGGCTCACCACATCATTTCTACATATTTCTAAATATTAATGCATGTTACTTGTTCTGTATTTGTCTCTTAGATAACATTAAAAGCCTCAGATATACTGATGCTATGTCACCCTAGAGATTCAAGGCAGTTTTTCCAAGCATGTCTACAAAACTCCATGTTGTTTGGCAATGAAGAAGAACAAGCTTTTATGAATATAGCATATGGTGTATCCTTGACAGATTTACCAGGTATGATATGACTATGGTGTGTAGATTTTGTCATTCCACTGATGTAGATAATATGCTTAACAGGAATACATATTGAGCATTTAGCA
>NC_069003.1:23864323-23865036 GCF_001194135.2 Octopus bimaculoides
ACAGCCTTTGAAAATTGCCAAGAATTAAGCGTACAGTAAATGTATGCCTCTTTTAGGTGTTTTTATTTCAATAGGTACACAAGATAAAGCAAGCACAATTTTTTTCCCTGTTATTTAGCATAGAGTTGACCATTTCTGAGCAATAACCATGTTAGTTACTATTATGGGAGTGTCAGAATAATCTTTTGAGATATGTGCAATTTCAAAATTTCTCAAAAAATGCCCATTTTAATTCCCTTAGTTGACCATATGCGTAGTTTACTATCATTTTGAAATTTTTACCACGCACTTTGACACTTTCGAAAATGATGTAACAGAAATTTGGTTTTGCTGCTGAACTTCTTTTTAGAGTTGTGAATTTTTAGAAATTCATTTGTCTGCACTTTGTACAGGATCAACTTATTCATAAAGCATGGATATAAAACAGCATATTACACATCAGTGATTTATTCAATATAGTATAAATAAACATCTTTTTAATTAATTGATATTTATTGATTCAACAAATGGCAAACTACTACATGTATATCCATAACCATGTTTTACATGATAGTGTACTGAGCCACACATAAAACATGGATGTTAAACAGTTAGAATTCACAAGAAATTCAACATAAATTCATTTTAATCAGATATAGAATACTATATTGCCCTTCATTGAATTATTCAATACAGTACCTATTGAGTCATTGATGACAAACTTGAGCACTTTT
>NC_069003.1:23865683-23866791 GCF_001194135.2 Octopus bimaculoides
TGTTGTTGTTGTTGCTGCTGCTGCTGCACCTGTTATTGTTGCTGACCTTCAGGTCAGTTTTGATAGAATGACCTATGATCAAAGATGTTCTGTCTGATCGTACTACCTGCTATGTATATCTAGGACTACATCATCTAGTGTGATATTCCTTTTTGTAAGAAAACTCAGTGTGATTTGAGGGAAATTTGGCTGTTATTTCTGACAAATTTGAGTGACTGTGTAGAGGCTACCATTGCCAGTGATGTTGTCTGTTGCTTTTTATTGTTTGTAGATATTGCCGTTGATGTTGATGTTGTTGTTGTTGTTGGTGGTGGTGTTGCTATTACTTTGGGCATCATTATAACACAGAATATTTTCTTGTGTCTTCTACAGGTTATGGAGGATACAATGAAGCCATGGTGCACTACAAGAAGGCTTTGGATGTATTGAAATCAAGAAACAGCCAGTACCGACAAGCGCTGCTGTACAATAGCATGGCTCTCAATGCCTATATGCAAAGCAGTTATGTGGAAGCCTTGAAGTATGTTGTACAAGTCAGAGGAAAATCTCTCCCTCCCTCCTGCCCACTCATTTCACACACTCTCTCTCTCTCTCTCTCTCTCTCTCTCTCTCTCTCTCTCTCTTATATCCATTATACTATCTCCCAACTGTCTTTTCTCTTATTCTCTGTTTTTCTTTCTTCCTCGTTCATTTCTAACTTTCTCTCACTTTCACTTTTGTCCTTTAGTATAGTGCACACTAATTAACATGTGATACTCATCTTATTAATTATATTAGATCCTATATTACTTACAAATTTATGTTAATTAAATATCATCATCATCCTCATTATTAATGTCCCTTTTTCCTTGCTGGCATGGGTTGGACAGTTTGACCAGAACAGACAAGCCAGAGTGCTCTGCCAGCTGCTATGCTTGCTTTTGCATGGTTTTATAGCTGAGTGCAAGATAAAACCCCTCAACTGAATGGAGTACAAACTGGAGAATAAAGCTCTGATAAAACATTTTAGCAAAATATATACATACATACATACATACATACATATATATATGTGTGTATATATATATATATATATATATATGTGTGTATATATATATATATATATATA
>NC_069003.1:23867201-23872818 GCF_001194135.2 Octopus bimaculoides
ATATATATATACACATATATATACATATATATAATTTCAAAAACACGTAAGTTTAAGATGTGGATTATTAAATCAATTAACAGACTCCCCTAACTGAATATGTAAAACTGCCAAACCTTTTAAGTTTTAAATGAATATAACAAATCAATTAACTGTTTTCATAATGCTTAGCTAAATAAAAATCAATTTTTACACTAAAAAGTAGTAAGGTATCTAATCCTATTTTATTTTATTGAAATTTCCTCTCAATTTATCAAAATTAAAGCATTCTATAAAAATTTCCTCATAATTTATCAAAACTCCATCTTATTTTGTCAAGATTAAAACATTTTATCAAAAATTTCTCATAGTTTATCAAAATTTGTTCTCAATTAAAATGTTCCTCACAATTTATCAAAATTAAAGCATTCTCTCAAAATTTCCTCATAATTTATCAAGATTATGATTTCTCATCTCACAAAATTCCCTCTTAATTCATGTTCCAAACATTAACTTGATAAAATGACAAAGTTATTCTATGAAATTCTTCATGATTTTCAAAATTAATTGAAACAAAGGTAGTACATTTTAATAGAAATATAATAAAGAAGGGGTTACATCTGGACCCCTATGAATTCATGTGTTGATGAGGAATATAATGTTAGAGATACTGATGATGATGATGATGATGATGATGAGAAGGAGGATGATGATGGTGGTGGTGGTGGTGGTATCAATGATGATAATGATGATGATGATGATGATGATAATTGCTTGATTTGTTCATCAGTTTTGCAGAAAAGGGTTACAATATGACCATTACTGATGCGAGCCCACAAATGGTGAAGGATGCGAAGATCAAATGTGCCTCTACCCTGGCCTACAGTCTCTCATTCATTGGTAATAACTGTATTATGTCTCTCATGGTGGTGGTGGTGGTGGTGGTGGTAGTGGTGGTAGTTCTATTTGGTCCCAGGTCAACACTTGTTGAGCAGATCTATTATAAAAAAAGTCTACCTGCTATAAAAAAAAGTCTACCTGCTATAAAAAGTCTACCTTTTCCCTATGAGTAGGGAACCAAGGGGTACATTGTCTAATGTGCCATTTTATTAATAAGGCAGTGATTTACAGGGGAAATTTTGATTGTCATCTATTTCTAGCAAGTTGAGTAACCCCATAAAGGCTTCTTTGTTGATTTGTGGTTGTGGTCATGTATAATATGTGACAGAATGTGGTTTGTGTTTGGTAATAGTTGTGATGAGTGGAGGCACGGGTCTTAGTGTTAAACTCATGATCATAAGATTGTGGTTTCAATTCCTGAACTGGGCGATGTGTTGTAGTCCACTCAGCTGGCAAAAATCAGTAATCCTGTGACAGACTGGACAGGTGTGAAATATATATGCCATGCAAACTGGGAAACTGCCCCTTATTAGTTGGCATGGCACAAAAAGTGGGGAAAAAGTAATTGCCATGCATGAGAAGATATGTAAGAATAGTAGTAGTGGTGGTGGTGGTGGTAGTGGTGGTGGTGGTGGTGGTGGTGGTTATGGTGGTGGTGGTGGTGGTGGTGGTGGTTATCATTGTGGTTGTGGTTGTGGATACACATGGTAGTTGCTTGTTATATAACCCCAGGTTAACCCCTAATCCAGTAGACCTATGACAAAATGTGTGTCAAATCTTGTCTTTTATTCTGACATCATCAGGCTACATGCTGATGGTGTTGTTGTTGTTGTTGTTGTTTAGTCAGACGCCTGTCTCCTGACTATGTGTGTCTCTGACATGTAGGTAAACTGACTGAAAGACTAGGTACAAACCCATAGTCCCACATGTACCATGTATGCAAATCTGAAGATTACATTATAGATTCTGTCATGTGGTTGTTAAGTGTATGCACATGAGGGGGTGCTGAGAAGTTCCTGGCTTTGAGCAAAAGAAAATACAGGAGGATCAGTTAATTATGATTTTATTCAACATATTTCCCTCTGAAATTCACACACTTAGTGCAGTGGTCCTTCAGTTTTTCTAAGCCCTGTAAAAGAACTTGGAAGATTGGACCTTCAAACAGGCCTTTTGTGATATCCTTACAGCCAGAAACTTTTCAGCACCCTCTAATAGAGTGTGGCTGTGTGAACATGTTTAATTTTCACCTGTCTTCTTTTTTTGCAGGTTATTATGATAAATGTGAGAAAATATTGAAAGAAAACTTAAAGGAAATATCAGTCATGAATACTCTTGTTTTATCTAAAATGTTGAATACAATGGGTGTTAATTACGAAAGGAGTAAGTATGGTACCAACATCCCTCTTTTTTTACCTCTAGATATTTTGTTACTTTCTATTTAAGCACAGGTGTAGCTGTATGGTTAAGAATTTTGTTTCCCAATCACATGTCTAGAATTGTTTGTTCTTAGCTTAGAACTTACCAACCAGTTGTTTCCCTAAAATATGACATGATTTTACATCCATGTTCAGATCCTGACTGCATCATATTCAAGTTTAGCTTATTCTAAATTAATTTACCTAAAAGTCTCACAACTGTATTCAAGGCTTTGTCTATACATTATTTATATTTTTTTCATTTTCTCTTTCAACAGATGGTTCACAATGTGACAAAGCATTTGAATTCTATAATGCTGCACTTAGTGAAAGATTGAAAATTGTTACCGTAAATCCCAAAATATCTGTGATATCATACTGTAATGTAGCAAAGTTATTATCCCGCGAGTATGGCAGACACAGTAAGTACATAGTTTTAAGTTGTAAGTAAAATCTAAAACTACTTAAAATATCTGCTTGTTTTCTTTATTAATATTTCTCCTTCTTAAGATGGTGAACTGTCATAATTGCGAACACTTTGGGCAAAGTTCTTAGAGATATTTTGTCTGTTTATATGTTCTGAGTTCAAATTCTGCCAAAGTTGACTTTGCTTTCCATCCTTTTGGGGTCAATAATCAGCGTTTCTCCTTTTTTAAGGCGGCAAGCGAGTAGAATCACTAGCATGCTGAGCAAATTTTTTTAGCAGTATTTTGTTCATTTTTACATTCTGAATTCAAATTCCACTGATGTTGACTTGACCTTACATCCTTTTGAGGTCAATAAAATATTAAGTACCAGTTGAACACTGGGGTTGATGTAATCAACTTACCCCCTCCCAGAAATTGCTGGGCTTGTGCCAAAATTTGAAAATAATATTTTTTCTTCCTCCAGGTAAAGCACTACAACTCCTGTTCAGTGCCAAGGATATCCAAAAGAAGCATAGATGGCTACACATGGACACCTCCTTGATATTGCGTTACATTAGTGATGTGTATTTGAGAATGTAAGTACTTTGGTTAGATCAGCCTCATTGGTTGAGTGCATTTGAGAATGGAAGTAGTTTCGTCTGACCAACCAGATTAACTGAGTGCATTTGCGAATGTAAGTAATTGGTTGATTGTGAATGTGTGGCTGTGTGTAGTTTAGACAAACACTATTCCAAGAGTTAAACATAATTTTATTTATGCTGCTCAAGTTGGTCCTGAATTACAAAATTCTCTACATAGAGTCAACAAGATGTAAGAAACTTGATGTCACATGCGCGGTAGCTAGATAGAAAGGTTTAGCACGAGGGTTGGATTAAACATGGAGATGCCCACTACCTTACTGTACTGGCAGTTCAGCAAAAGACACTGATAGAACAAGTACCAGACTTTAAAAACTAAGTAGTGGGGTCAATTCATTTGACTAAAAAATTCTTCCGAGCAATACCCCAGCATAGCCATAGTCTAATGACTAAAGCAAATAAAAGATAACAGGTATGTAGCAAAATAAATATCTTTTTTATTTGCTTTTATTTCGTTTTCACTCTGTAGAGTTTTTATCTACCAACCACCACCACCACCACTGCCACCACCATTGCCACCACTACCACTGCTACCATTACTACTACCATCACCACCACTACCACCATAATTATTATTACTACTGTCACCCTCCACTGCCATCACCACCACCACCACTTTGGATGCAATTTCATCATCAAGCCACTACGGTCATCTTCTTATTCCAGGCAACAAATCTCCAACAGTCTGATATTTTTTCATGAGGCCTTGGCTATCTACAACCAGATAAACCCAAATTACCTTGGAAAGATAAAGGTCATTCATGCAATTGCTCACTGCTATCTATTGAAAGAGGAATTCGGTAATGCCAAGAGTACTTTTAAGGGCATGCTGGAAAGTAAAAGCGACCATTTGTTGAGCGGCGTATCAGAAGTTGAAGTTTTCTCAATGGCTTTAGAACACCTGGTTTATCTCAATTTGGAAAACCCTGAGGTATGGTTAATTATCACATATGTTGTAATAGTTGATTGAATGCGGGATTGATTGATGGATTGATTGATTGATGGATTGATTGATTGATGGATTGATTGATTGATGGATTGATTGATGGATTAATCGATGGACTGATGATGGTTTGATTGATGGATGGATTGGTGATTGATTGATTGATTGATTGATTGATGGATTTATGGATTGATTGATGGATTAATCGATGGACTGATGATGGTTTGATTGGTGGATGGATTGGTGATTGATAGATTGATTGATTGATTGATGGATTAATCGATGGACTGATGATGGTTTGATTGATGGATGGATTGGTGATTGATAGATAGATTGATTGATTGATGGATTGATTGATGGATTGATTGATTGATGGATGGATTGAGTGATGGATTGGTTGTTGAATTGGTTGATGAATTGATTAATTGATGGATTAATTGATGGACTGATGATGGTTTGATTGATGGATAGATTGGTGATTGATAAATTGATGGATTGCTTGATGGATAGATGAGTTGAGTTACCACACACACACACACACACATATATATATATATATATATATATATATATATATATATATGGTAATTACGGTTTTCTAAGGAACGCTTGCAATCACAAAAACACACACATCTGAGTTTATCGTAGGTCAGCCTATATGTCCGAATGCAACTTTCGTTAGGAAATTCTCTCTGAAGAAATACCCAAGTGAGTGGTTTCAAATATGGGAAATTGAATTTTATTTCAGTAATTGCATTGATTGGGTGTGGAAACAGCTGTAGGCAGGAATTTCCATGCATGAATTTGAATGTCTTTAAATAAATAACATTTGTACGTCAATTTTTTCTATTTTCTTCATTTTCTCATTCATATATATATAAAGTTAAACACACACACACACATACACATGTACACACGCATATGTGTGTGTGTGTGTGTGTGTAGCGGTAGCTAGATAGTTGAATGATCTCCCTTACAAGAAAGATCATAGAATAACCTTCCTTTTATAAGTTTCTCGAAGCATCTATGAGACATGATTTTTAACCCTTCAAGAAGCTTAACGTTTCTCTTGGAAGTTTCAAGACTGTCTAGCGTTCCATTAATAAAAACAGCTAGCTAACCCAGCTTTTCACTTCTTAGTCAATTAGACTTAGACCCATTCTCCTCATTTGCCATGTCCGTCTATGCCACATGACTGAAACCACCACTTAGCTGTTATTTTTAAATTTTCTTTCTCTGAACTTTCTTGCATAAATTACTTCATTCAACTAGATTCTACAATGTGATTCTATATATATATATATATATATATAT
>NC_069003.1:23873376-23875005 GCF_001194135.2 Octopus bimaculoides
TTATTATTATTATTATTATTATTATTATTATTATTCAAGTCACTGCCTGGAATCGAACTCGGAATCTTGGGGGTTAGGAGCCAGCGCGCTTAACCACTACGCCATATGCCCACGGGCATATGGCGTAGTGGTTTTACGGCTGCATGCCCTTCCTAATACCAGCCATTCTGTAGAGTGGACTTAGTGCTTTTTATGTGGCACAGATGAGTAGTGGTTAACCGTTACGTAGTGGTTAAGAGCGCGGGCTACTAACCCCAAGATTCCGAGTTCGATTCCAATAATAATTGTTGTATTCCTCTCGGGAACTCGCAGAGAAAATACAACGAGTTGTACAACTTAATCATTACATTATTTATCAACCATAACAAAAGACTCACTCACCGAATGTTAATTATCAAGAAACGTTTGTGTTTACAAGAATGTTTTCCTCGCCATATATCTCAATCCAGTTCAACTTTGACAGTCACTCAAAACAGCAACGAAACAGGGACCTCAGACGAACTACATTCAACTATGGGACTTCAGACGAACTACATTCAAATATGGGACTTCAGACGAACAACAAATAAATCTAATAGTCCATATAACAATAATAATTATAACAACAACATCAACATCGAAAAATACCTTAGGAATGAGAACCCAGGTTTGAAATTCCCCCAATACACCTGATGAAAACTGGAGGGTATATCAGCCAAAATGTTGTGTTAACAACAAACAAGATGAGGACAAATGTCCGTCAATTGTAAATAATGTAAATAATGTCCTCATCTCTTAAATATAGAATTGTTGGAAAGCTATTCTTGTTAAAGAATAATAAATAAATACTCTAGAAAAAGTATTCAGTTTAATGTAAAATTATTGTCAGATAACCAGATATTGTATAGTTGGATGGTTATCTAAAACACATGTTCTTCAGAGTCAGAGATGGAAGGCATAGAATAAATATAGTGACTGCTCTTTGTGGCAAGAGGTGACAAAATGCCACATTTGGTTTGTGGCTGTTGTTAAAGAAAGGAGAGGAAAGAATAAAGAACGAAATGAAGTCATGGAAAATAATTGTATGGAATTTACTAAGAGTTATGTCCCTTGGTCTCTAAACTCTTATCTTTGGCTGTAAGAATGCGAATCTGTTGGGTAGAAATATGTGTAGGATGTTTAGGGTTTGGTAAGTGTGTAGGGTTGATACATGTTTCGGAGCTCTTTGGTGGGGTTGGAATAGGGGCACAGATGCCTGAACCTTTAACCCCATGTTTGGGCACGTATGCATACGTGCGTTCGTATGTATATAGTTTTTTGAAGGCACGTGACTTGGTGGCAAGGGGCATTCGTCTCACAGTCGTAAGGTCATTAGTTCGACTCCCATTGGCGCTTTGTGTCGTTGAGCAAGATACTTCATTTCAAGTTGCTCCAGTCCACTCATCTGGCAAAAATGAATAATGCCCATAGTTCAAAGGGCCAGCCCTATCACTCTCTGTGTCATACTGAAATCTCCCTGAGAACTACATTAAGAGGACATGTGTCTGTAGAGTGTTCAGCCGACCGAAGCTTTGTGATTGAATTTGGTAGGCGGAAGTTACTGCCGTGTGTGTATATGTCTGTGTATGTGCTTGTGCCTCTCTCCCAGAG
>NC_069003.1:23875015-23875855 GCF_001194135.2 Octopus bimaculoides
ATGTCTGTGTATGTGCTTGTGCCTCTCTCCCAGAGAGTGAGAGAGGGATATATACCAGCCTTAAAAGCGCACTTTGGGTGGCATTCAGGTTAGCTTCTGTGGAGGGCACCTTTGAGGCCTTTGGCCCCACAATCTGGTCGCTTTGTGTCCCTCTACCCTTATGTAATGAAACTTATTTCTGAAAATGTTCTAAGCACTGATGCTGAGCATAGTTTAGTCAATAAGCATAGGAGCAAGGTAAATGCAGTAAAAATAGGGGATTCAACGGGGCCCCATTTAAGTGGCCCTTCAGAAATTGAACCTCCTTATGATACTCCCCACGGGTTCATAGTATTAAAGTCATTGTCATTACTCCAATTTGGTCTCCAATACCATTTAGTTTAAAATGCAGTAAAAATAGTGGGGTCATTGGGGCCCCAATTAGGCAGCCCTTAAAAAAAATAGACCCCTCAGAACATACCCTGAAATTAAGGGAGTTGCTGGTTCAAGTTTTATTGTTCTTGCACCAACGGTCTAGGAGGAGTTAGTGAACATAAAAATATAACAGATAGAGAAACATCACTCAAATTTATATCAAGATATGGAACATCAGTGTTCAATGTGTGTGTGTGTGTGTATATATATATATTTAGGCACAGGAGTGGGGTGGCTGTGTGGTAAGTAGCTTGTTTACCAACCACATGGTTCCGGGTTCAGTCCCACTGCATGGCACTTTGGGCAAGTATCTTCTACTATAGCCTCGGGTCGACCAAAGCCTTGTGAGTGGATTTGGTAGACGGAAACTGAAAGAAGCCCGTCGTATATATGTATATATATGTATATATATATATATATATATAT
>NC_069003.1:23876126-23878565 GCF_001194135.2 Octopus bimaculoides
GTCGACTAAAGGCAGTGTTGCACCATGGTCACAGTCAAAATGACTGAAACAAGTGAAAGAGTAAGAGTAAAGAGTATATATATATATATATATATATATATATATATATATTTATACACACATACACAATCATTGTCATTGTTTTAACATCCACTTTCCATGCTTTCATGGTTGTCAGATTATTGAGGCAGATTTTCAATGACCAAATGTTTTTTATCTTGCTTTTTTTCAAGCAAAGTAATATTTCTTCATGGCCCAGATATGTTCTTGCAGACTATTGGAAATGATTGACCCTGCTTGTATGGCAGTGATACTTCTTTACAGTTATCAATCAATGTCAAAACAAGAAGACACAAACATACATGTGTGCATGTATATACGTATGTCTGTAACACTTGTCTTGACATCAGGTGAGGACTGTAAATGAGCATCACTGTCATACAAGCAAAGCTACTTGTTTCCAGTCATGTGTGTTAAATGTTTCTGACTACAGGAAAATGTTACCTTGCTTGGAAACAGGCGAGGGTTGGTGACAAGAAGGGTATCCAGCTGTAGAAAATAATTTGTCTGACTCACTCAAGCATGGGAAAATATTACCTTGCTTGGAAACAGGTGAGGATTGGCAAAAGAAAGGACATCCAGCTATAGAAAATATACCTCAGCATGAGAAAATATTACCTTGCTTGGAAATAGGTGAGGGTTGTCAAAAGAATGGGCAACCTGCAGTAGAAAATATGCTTGACCATGGGAAAATGTTACCTTGCTTGGAAACAGGTGCAGGTCATTGATAGAAATGACAACCTGCTGTAGAAAATATGCCTGACCATGAGAAAATGCTACCTTGTTTGGTGACAGGAAGGGCAACCTGCCATAGAAAATATGCCTGAGCATGGGAAAATATAACAGGTGAGGGTTGGCAAGAGGAAGGGCATCCAGCTGTAGAAAATATGCCTCAACAGATTCTACTTGGCCTGTGCAAACATGGAAAAGTTGACATTAAATGCTGATGACAATGAGATCAATAGACAGATACACAGATATACATGTACATAAAAAAAAAAGCAGCTGTTTTTTTTTTAAAAATATTTTATTTATTTCAAACAAGTGCAACAAATTTTGTCAATCAGTTGACTATTTTTCCAAAGTAGAAATATCCATAAAATCAGCAATGAAACCGACTGACCGGAATTAGGGGTGTGCTGTGGCCACAATTCAGGGTGGATACATTGAAGTGGCTTCTAACTCCATGGGAGGATTTCAACTAAGTAAATGTAATGACAATCTACTTACAGATATACTGGGCGTCAATACCTCCCCATGGTACCTATTGTTTTCCATGTGAACTTGGACTGAACCATTGAGAGTTAACTGTGTAAGTCAAAAACAGAGGCCATTGGATGTAAAGGGCATCAATACCACTGACCGAATGGCTGCTTGACCAGTTCTTGGGTTAGCTGTAGCTCTCAACTCTATGGGTGTATGGATGTGTGTGTGTATCTATGAGTATGTATGTGTGTAAGTATGTGCAAATATTTGTGTCTTTCAATGTTTATATATATATATATATATATATATATATATATTTTATATTTAATTTAGCCAGTCAGTTTGTCTTCTATCTACCCACTTACCTACATACATAATAAATGTATACACACATGCACACATATATATACATACAGACAGACATATATACATATATACACACACACACACACACACACACACATATATATAGGTATGTTGGTGCAAACAGGAAAAATAGAACTCAAAATATGAGTATATGTATATATTTATTAATATTTAGCGGAAGTAACAGAATGACTACAGGTCAAAGAATTTCATTGCCAACGCTTGAAACTCTTGGACCTTGAGTGATTCTGTTACTTCTGCTAAATATTAATTCATATATATATAATATACACACACACACATATACATGCGCACACACACATACAGGTATATATACATATTATTAAATGAGTGAGTCAGAGGAGGCTAGGTGACAGCCATGACCGTTTCCCAGGTTCCCTGAGAGAAATTGAAACAATGGACTCAGTGATCCTCAGTTTGGACATCTGGCCTCAATGACTCAGCTAAAGGCACATGAGAGCCATGTGGTGGTTTATATATATATATAGTCTTGTGGTCTTATATACTTTTCTAGTCAAGTTTTTGGCTGCACATTTATATAGTCAGCCTTTTGGCCGTATATTTATATAGTCGTCTTTTGGAAATATCTACAACAGTCAGCATTGTGGAAATAATCATATAGGCAGTCTTTTGAAAATATTTATATAGTCAGCTGTTTAGAAATAATTATATAGGCAGTCTTTTGAAAATATTTATATAGTCAGCTGTTTAGAAATAATTATATAGGCAGTCTTTTGAAAATATTTATATAGTCAGCTTTTAGTAAATATCTATCTATCTATCTAT
>NC_069003.1:23878949-23884601 GCF_001194135.2 Octopus bimaculoides
AAAAAAAAAAAAAAAGATTACTTCTCTCCCTTGAAATTGAAGCTTAACTCTTCTTTTTTTCTCCATTTTGTCATTTCAAACTGTATGTGTGTGTGTATGTGTTTGAGTCTATGAAAGAAGTATGTGTGTGTGTCTATGAGAGAAGTGTCATTTTTATAGGTGTTCAGAATCCCCAAAATAGAAGGGAAAATGAAAAGAATAAAACTACTAAGACAGGAACAAATAGATTATTAACAGATAGAGATATCCATGGACAAATAGACAGATAGTCAAACACAGAGATAAATAGGTGGGAAAGAGGGTGACAAAAAGACAAATTTGGTGATTAAAAATAAACAATAAAAAAATTGGGCACAAATGGTCTTATTGGAAACGGTAACTTGTCATTACATTATTTTTATTCATTCATTATTATTATTATTATTATTATTATCACCATCATTAATTGTTATTTTTACATTAATATATAAAATGAACCATATACATGTAGATATTTATATGTATATATATAAAGGTGTGTAGTTGAAGGTGGGGCTAGTTGTGAGACTAGTGTGTATTTATATAAATGTATGCATACATATTTCTCTGTGCATGTGTGTGTGTGTGATTGTAAATATATTTATATATGTATGTATACCTTTCAAACGAAATATTCTGCCTGAACCATTTGATATTAATTTTATCTTCTTTCTAACGACAGTTTATCCCACATTGGAAATGAGATCGACATATTCGTATTGTCTCATCAGGGTACATCTATTATAAGAGTGTGTGTATATCAGAGATAACATAACTATGTACATGTATGTATATAATTACACACACACACACACACATACAGATTTGTTAATAGCTTATTATTCGCTCTTTGTTTCTTCGGAGTTGTCAGCTTGTGTGTGTATTTTCTCTGAAGCAACAAGAAAATACATCAACAAACTCGGAGTGGATTATCATCTCCAAGCAAATGAATAAACTCTGCTACAGGGTGGGAGTACCTTCTGTACTGTTGCACACCCCAATATGTATAAATGCACACCCACACACATATATATGCATATGTATATATATATAAATACATACACATATCTATGCATATGCATACATACATACACATATCTATGCATATACATACATACATATATATATATATATATATATATATATATATAGAAATATAAATATACATACATCCTTTAAGTTTGTAAATTCCATCCAAAGTTTATTATTTTTATTACGATATATAATAATAACAATAATAATGTCTTCACCAATGTAACTACATGTGTGCCATTGGCGATTCCTTCTCCATCTTTGAACTTTTCCCTTTCTTTTTTTCCAACAAAGAGCTATGCTCAAAACATCAAATTCTCTTCTTACTGAGTGTCAAGCTTATACATTTTTTGTGCATGTCCTCACATCCATTTTTTATTTTTGTTATTTGAATTGTTTGTTTATATAAATTGACTATGTATGTATGTACATATATATATATATATCTGTGTGTGGTATGTATAAATACATATATATATACATACATACACACACATATATATACATACACATATATATACACACAGGTTTATGCATATACATATATATATATAAATACACACACACACACACACATGTATATATTTTAATCAGAAAATCAAAAATGTTAGTGTTTTCTGGAGTCAGCCATATCACTAAATCAATATCAAAAAAATGGAGGACAAATCTCTAAATTTTCCTCCCATATAAAAGACAGGTAACAGAAGTTGTGATATTCATGCATTTACTAAACCAACTGGATAGTGATAATGTGATGTATATAATAAAGTTGATGTTGTTATTCATTGGATGGCAATAGTGGTGTTGGGGATATAGTATAGTAGTGGTGTATAGTGATAAAGTAGTGTTGTATATAGTACACTTGTTATAGGAAGGTGATAGTGTTAGGTTGTGTTGTAGCTCGGCAATGAACCAGTAGACATATATTTTGCCATGACCATCCTGAATTTTATTTGAAATCTGTCAAAGACAACAATTTAATAATATCCTACGTTTTTTGAAAGACTGTAAATATAATTCCTGGGACATTTAGCTGCTATTTCTTGTAGGTCATGTGACCACATGGGTGTCCCCTTTGTTCCCTTGAATATTAATAGTACAGTGTAATGTTGTGATATGTATAATGTATAGTGCAATACAGTGTAATAGTATATATGGGGGTACATCTATCGTCAGTTATCCCTGATCTGGGATAACACAATACACTCAGTTGTGAATTGTGTCATGCTTATCACAAATTGACCCGTGATAACACAGGTCAGCAATCGGTCAAAAATATTTCTCGGACTGCAAAGGCATGCTCCAGGAACCATCGACAATGCTCAGCTACCCAGAATGCACTAATTCATGTTCATGTTTTACATCACCATGCTGCAAGTCTGCATGTTTTTTTTGTTTTTTTTTTATATACAAATTTATATACATATACCCATCAACATGCAACCAGTGAACGGGAAAAATATTTTTCACTGTTAGATGTTATTGAATTTCACTCTAAATATTTTTCCAACCATGAAACAATATATCATTTATTGTTTTTTTAAAAAACGGTTTTGAAATGTTCTGGGGGTAAATTAGGGGAACAACATGGGAGTCTTACAATGAAAATTTTATAATTCATTTATTACTGATTCATTTAACATGGTGTCTTTTTTTTTTCTTTTTCAACTGAACACCTGTGATAAACGAGTATAGATGTACACTGCTGTGAAGTGTCCTCCTACCTGGGAAGTAGTGATGTGCCAAGTAGAATTGGCAATGTAGTAGCCATATTCCAGCTTATGTGCTTGATCTGGACAACAGTAGCACTCTCACTGAAATAAAAGGCCAGCTATTGTAGTACAGTTGATCTGTCAACAGTTCTGTATGGCAGTGAAACATGAAAAAATGATAAGAAAAGGTGGACAGAAAAACAGGACACATTGCACTAAAAGAGCCCATGGAAAATCCTTAAAGTCACCTGGCACCGACAGAATTGCAAATGAAGAAATCTTCAGTGAAGCAAAATCCAACTGAAGTATAACTTCTTACAGCTGGATCTATTCCACCTGGTAACTCATATATTAGCATTTGTACAGCAACAACATGGAGAGTGGAAAAAGGGGGAACAGATAAAAGGGTTAGAGGGCTGACCCAATAACACCTGATGCTGGACATTCCAAGAAGACTTCACACATGAGGATCAGTTGGTCAGGAGCAGAGAGAACTGTGGAAAAGCCACTGGCACTGGTGAAAGCTTGTTGCCCTATATGTGTCACAATGGAGGAGAAACGTTTAGCATAATATAATGTGGTACAGATACAACACTGAATTTCTGGACATTGGATGCTTGAAATTCTCGCAACCACAGGACTAATTTCCTGGTACTTTGCATAGACTGGCATCCTGTACAGGTCAGTATTAATAAACTTGTATCATTTATACTGACCTACAGGTATCTGAATTACATTTAATTCATCGTCGTTTAACGTCTGCTTTCCATGCTAGCATGGGTTGGACGATTTGACTGAGGACTGGTGAAACCCGATGGCTACACCAGGCTCCAATCTGATTTGGCAGAGTTTCTACAGCTGGATGCCCTTCCTAACGCCAACCACTCAGAGAGTGTAGTGGGTGCTTTTACGTGCCACCGGCACGAAGGCCAGTCAGGTGGTACTGGCAATGGCCACGCTCAAAATGGTGTATTTTATGTGCCACCAGCACAAGAGCCAGTCCAGGGGCACTGGCAACGATCTTGCTCGAAAGTCCTTACACATGCCGTGGGCACAAGTGCCAGAAAGGCGACGCTGGGCACAGGTGCCAAAGTAAAATTAATATTTGTTTAATTTAACCCTCTAGCATTTAAACTGGCCATCACATGACCAGGCTATCAGAAGTTGTTACACATCGCTGGTCACAATGTGCTTTGCATTGTTTTAGCATTCAAATGATGCCAACCTGAAAGGGGGACTGGAGCAACATGAAATGTGTTTTGCTCAAGAACACAAAGCACCGCCCAGTCAGGGAACCAAACCCAGAATCTAGCGATTGTGAGCGCAACAGCTTAAACACTAGGCCACGTGGCATATCTGGTTAAAACATTCTTCCTGCTTCAAATTGGCAAGATCCAGCCTCTCACACCTACCCTACAATGTTAGTATAAAAAATATACAGTCACATAATCAAAATCTCTAAGTTACAAGGTATCGTATGAGAAATTCAAGACAATGTGAATAGATAAATATTACATTTGATAGAATAATCTGAATGCTAAAGGATTAAAGTATGTTGACTAAAGTGACCTATCCTGGCTAAAAAAAAAAAAATGAGCAATCCAGAAAAGCTTGAGAACCAAAGATTTTGGAAAATCAATGTTGTACCTGTACAATGTAGCTTAGTTTAGTTAGGTGTGGTATGAAACTAGCACTGTGTTGGTTAAGACAATGAAGGGTTCCAGCTGATCTAATCAACAGAACAGCCTGCTCGTGAAATTAACATGCAAATGGCTGAGCTCACGATCCTCTGAATTATCTGCTCTTGACTGAACAACATATAAGTGGCTGAATATTCCACAGACATGTCTACCCTTAAAAGTAATTGTCTGTACCTTTTGGAATTACAGGTGCAGGTGCAATCCATCTGACAGGCTTCTATACAGTTTCCATCTACCGAATTTCACTCAAAAGGTATGGGCTTGTCACGAGGCTATAGAAACGACATTTTGTTCAAGGTTGTTTGAAATTGAACCTGGAACCCCACGGTTGCAAAGTGAACTTCTTAAACATTTTACCACACTGCATGTAACGAAGTATATAATAAAAGGAATTAAAACAGAGAAAAAAAAAAAAATAAAAAGAGAAAACAGTCATCAGAACTTGATTCACCCAAGATATTTCCAACCACAACCAACAGCACTGTTACACCAAGGCCACCACTAAAGAGAGGAGAGGGCTGTTATTTAAGAAAATTGCTATAATTTCCAACTAGCAATCATGATGCCTGGGAAGTAAGGAGTGGGGTGATGGCAGGGGATCACTACCTCACTGGCTATGGTACAACAACAACAACAACAATTATAATAATAATAATAATTATAATAATTGACTTTACAGTCCCAAATGATGAAAAAAAAATCAATAAGTATAGAAAAAATATCCAAATACCAGGACCTAGCCATTGAATTACAGAGTCTATGGAAAGTGCGGGTAAAATGTATCCCACTGGTTATAGGTGAACTGGGAACTATCCCTAAAGACTTGAACAGATGGATAGAGAAAAGGGGCATAAAACCCAGTTTAGTACAGCTCCAGAAAGTAGTGTTATTAGGGACAGCTAGGATACATAGGGAGGGTTCTTGGCATCTAAGGTTACTTGTTGTAGCCTAAATGTTTGGAATTTTTTTCTTTTCCAACAGTCTAATCTGTTGTGTATAATAATAATAATAATAATAATAATAATAATAATAATAATAATAATAATGATAATAATGGCAATAATATAAAACATCACAGCAGCAGCAGTGGACTACAGTGCAGCAGTCAAATATGAAAGAACTGGTTCTTTTTTGTATAACTTCATTTGTTGTAACTGGATCATAATGTCAATACATATATATATATATAT
>NC_069003.1:23885265-23888759 GCF_001194135.2 Octopus bimaculoides
ATATATATATATATATATATATATATATATACATACACACACACACAGATACAAATATGCAATGTACATAGATAGAAACGTTTATTCACATTCACACATAAACACACATGTATATACACACAGGCGTACATAGACATGCACATATGCACACACAAAAACATATATACTGGTATGCCCTTGATGAAGAAATTTGTATGTGTGTATGTGTATCCATATGTATATCTGCATACAAACACAGACACACACACACAAAGACAAACAGATACACATGAACATATGGGCATTAATATACATATAATTCATATTTGGTCACACATTTCAGCCCAGGCCTCTAGAGTGTCAACAAATGAGGCCAGAAGCTTTGAGGATAAGGACCTGCCCCATGAAGAAGAGGGGTTACAAATGGAGGAATGATTGTTTAAGATCTGGAAGAAAGTGTAAGGTGAGAGATAGGTGAGAATTTAGTTGTACTGTGGAGTAGACAGAACTAAGGAATGGTAACACTGTGCAAGGAATTATTTAGCATAAAAACAACTGCAGACTAAGGGGTACTATTGTTATTTATTAGATCTGGGTATGTCTGACTATATATATATATATATATATATATATATATATATATATATGAACTGGATACATCTCGTGGATGATAGCTAAACAAAGGAATATACTAGACCAAGTTAATCTGGGTACATATATATTGGTATAGACTCTTGTGGACAAGTGGTAGTGTTATATAAAGTGTCTCGGTATATCTCAAGGTAGATACCTAAATAGAGAAAAGGAGTACACTTGATTGAGATAGTAGGGTACACATAGATTGGGATAAACAATTGTATACATGTGCTATTGGAGGTGGGTACATAAACTCTGGAAAGTAACAGTTGTAGTGATGGGATGCTATTATAGATCTGTGTCAACAGTTACAAAGAGAAGACAGATGGTGAATTCTCCATGAGTCTCCCTAATGCATGTTCAGTCGTTTGACAAACTAAATTCCTGGACACCTGTAGCCTTAACAAATAAATTCTCAGGTTACATCAGCGTGACACAATTACAATATGATAAGGCTGGTCGTTTGAATTACAGGTAGAAACCAAGGACAAACAAACAATCAAAGAATCATCACCACTTGAAACTGGAGTGGTTCTTTATTTGTCAATCCTCAAAAGGGTGAAAAGGCGAAGTTGACTGTGGCAGGATTTGAACTCAGAGAGTGCCAGAACAGAAATACTGCAAGACATTTTATTGGACTCTCTAACAAGTCTGCCAGTTTGCTGCCTTACGGTAGGACACATAAAAAAGAGGAGTGCATTTTGGACTGGAGATGATGGGCAGGTAGTGTTAGTGCTGAAACAGAGGTTTAAAGGTCAATTGAATTGGGAGATGTTCGAAGACATAACACAGAAATGCCAGAAGTCATTGTCTAGCAGAGCAAGACACGATAAGGTGGGTAGAGGTATCGGAGGTGGTATCACTGGATCTAAGAACGGTGGTAGAAGGGAGTAGAAGTGGTGATGGTGATGACATGGGAGGTGTAAGTAAAGTGGTAAAGGAAGGTAGTAGGTGGTGTATAAAGAGATATAAAGAGGTGTAGGAGAGGTGTCGGGTGGTGCACTAACAAAACAATGTATAAAAAATTCTTGGCTTCATTGAATTATCAACAATAACAATAACAATTAAAAAAAAAAATACAAACATTTCAAATGCAGAAGGTTTATATAAATTTTGCTTGTTTTTGTTTTATCAATAAATGTTTGAATATTTTAATATGATATATATATATATGTATATATACATACACACACACACACACAAACACATGTAGGCATATATATATAAATATATGTATTATATATGTGTGTGAGTATACATATACGCACACACAATATGTATCAATATATGTATAAACAGATACATATCACACTATCCAAAGAAACATAGGCATATATGTGTGTGTGTGTGTGTGAATATATATATATATATATATATATATATATACACACATATATATACATATATATATACATATATATATGCATATATATATACATATATATATATACATATATATATACATATATATATACATGTTTATATATATATATATATATATATATATATATATATATATATATATATATATATATATATATATATATATATATATATATATATATATATATATACACACATATATATACATATATATATACATATATATATGCATATATATATACATATATATATATACATATATATATACATATATATATACATGTTTATATATATATATATATATATATATACATATATACACACATATATAAATATATATGTGTGTATATATATTTAGAAAAAAATCACATCTCGTTGCTCATCCCATATTTTACACTCTGACACACACAGAGTCAACATCATGCAGAATAATGAGATTTAAAACGAAAAAAAAATAAAAAATAAATCTCTCTGCATCTGTTCAGCTCAAATTACAATATATACAAATATACAGGTGTAAGTACATGTATGTGTGTTTGTGTGCATGTGGTGTGTGTGTGTGTGTGTGTGTGTGCATAAGCATGCATCATACATATATATCCACACACACAGAGTTTTATATCATGTTGGGTGGAAGTTCAATAGTTTTCCTCTTCCTCCTCCTCCTTTTCCTCATCATCATCATCGTTGTCAGTTAATCAGTTCTTCACTATCACATCCATAACATTGCTTTGCTCCATCCATCCATCGACCCATCCATCAAGGAGGCTGAGTTGAGTTGAATGTAGCAGAAGACCAGGTGACTTATTCAGAGGCCCACTGTAACCTCTCGACATGTTTGAAAATCTTCAGGGCCGGCCCTAAACAGATGTAGTCCCGCAGACCAACCAATACGTCATCGCGCTTCATCAGTAACAGCGATTTGCCATCAATTTCCTGAAAGAGAGAGAGAGAGTGAAATAATAAGATGCAACATTGAGGCCAGAGAACCGAAAAAAACATGTAGGTACCTGGTCCTTAACAAACGATGCAGATGAGTGTATTCCCTATAGCAGTGGTTCTCAACTGAGGTCAATATAAGATTTTTTATTAAAATCTATGAGCAATAAATTGCTTACAGAAGGGGTAACTGGAAAGTTCCGGGCTTTACGGGTGTCAACCTTCTGTGTTCTGTTATAAGGCTTAGAAAAACTGAAGGACCGCTGCAATAAGTGTGTGAACCTGAGAGGGGAATATGGTGAATGAAATCATAATTAACTGATCCTCCTGTATTTTCTTTTACCTAAATCCAAGAACTTTTCAGCACTCCCTTATACTTCTACAAATACAAGTATTTTAATATTTTTAATACAATTCCTTATAATTTCTAATAGGATTTATTTAAACATCAAATGGCTATAGGGGTCTACTGGAATAAAGTAAGAATCAAAGAAGGGCCTTCTCTCCGGGAAACATGAAGCAGTGCAGCAAAACCTGAAAGGATAGTGGGGCTGGAT
>NC_069003.1:23889062-23893082 GCF_001194135.2 Octopus bimaculoides
GGGGGTGGTGGGTTGAAGGACTTTAACAAATAATAATGTCATCTTCAGACCAGGGACCTGGCAAGAGTATTCGCAACAATGTCATCTCTGCTAAAAGAAGCCTAGAAAAAGACAGACGATGATGATGACTGGTGATAGAAACATAAACATCATCATCATCATTTAACATTCATTCTCCATACTGGCATGGATTGGGACAGTATGACAAGAGCTGGCAAGAGCTGGAGGCCTGCACCAAGCACCAGTCATCTGTTCTGGATATGGTTTCTATGGCTGGATGCCCTTCTTAACGCCAACCACTTCACAGAGTGTACTGGGTGCTTTTTATGTGTCACTGGCACAGGTGCCATAATGTGATGTGGGCACAGGTGCTTTTTACAAGCTCTGATGTCTGATGTTTCATGTTGGCAACCAGCTTAGTCTGCTACTCTCAGCCAATTCTTTAGTTCCGAAGGGCATGGCATTAGGAAGGGCATCCAGCTGTAGAAACTCTGCCAAATCAGATTGAAGCCTGGTGTAGCCATCTGGTTTCACAAGTCTTCAGTCAAATTGTCCAACCCATGCTAGCATGGAAAACGGACGTTAAACGATGATGATGATGATGATGATGATGATGAAAGACTCACCTGTTCACTGAATGCTGAAGCTTCTTTGGTAAAACCCTTTGACTTGAAGAATTTGACGACATCTTCAATAGTATAGTCCGTGACATCAGGGTAAGGTCCTTCATAGAGATTACGTTTCCTTGGAAAATCTTGCTGCATTCTGGGATACAAATGAAGAATAATATTGAATTTTTACTTTGGCAAAAGGCTAGAATCTAAGAAGGCAATAATATGTAGATAAAGACTTGACAGTTAACTGCATTCTATGACACAAACTTTTGATTTAACCCTTTAGCATGTGAACTGGCCATATCCAGCCAAAACATTCTACCTGTTGTACATTCCAAGAGATCAGATCTGGCCTCTTGTGCCTATCCAACAATATCATTTTTAAAATAAACTATCACATCATTGAAATCTCAAGTTATGAGATAATCCATGATTAATTAAAAAACAATGTGAATAAATGAGCTTTATACTTGACAGAATAATCTGAATGCTAAAGGATTAACTAATCTAAATTAAAAACTTTCCATCAAAATTTTACATTAATTTATGATCTAAAACACCAGATCAATAACGAGAAACTTATTTGACTTAATTCTTAATTGTTTTCAAAATTGATTAAAACAAAGGCAGTGTATTTCAACAGGAATATAGAAACAAAAGGGTCAAATGTATTGGCAATGGGTAAAGACCCCCTTCAGTCATGAATGACCATGGGATTGCACCAAGAAAGTTCCCTTCCAAGGCACAGGTCAAGGCAAGGTTGTTTATGGAAGACCAGCAATTGTCCATGCATACCACCCTCCCCTCACTAATGTTATCTAAGGGAAAGACAAACACTGATACAGCTTGGCACCAGTGACGTCATAACTCATTTCTACAGGTGAGTGAACTGGAGCAACGTGAAATAAAGTGTCTTGCTAAAGAACACAACACACAGCCCAGTCCAGGAATCGAACTCACTACCACATGACTGTGAGCCTGATGTTCTAACCACTGAGCCATGCACCTTCATGTATTGGCAATAAACACAGTACAATGAACTGCACCACACTGCGATACATGTAGAGGTATTGGAGGTGGTATAACTGATACAGTGAACTATACAATATGGTGACACCTATTTACAGCTAAGTGAACTGCTGAAAGGTAAATGTCTTGGTTATGGTCAACAGTGAACTCTACCATACTGTGGTACCTACAGTGGACTGTTGATAGTTTAATGTGTTGGTGAGAGACACAGTAGAGTGAACTTATACAACACTGTGATTCCTAGTTATACCTAGGTGGCCTAAACTTTTGCACAGGTAAATATGTAGGTCACAGACATAGTAAAGTGAATTACAAAACTCTGTGGTACCAGTATAAAGCTAGGTGAACCAGACTGTTGGCATTTAGGTAGACTGGGTCAAATACATCACCATTTAATGTCCATCTTCTACGCTGGCATGGGTTGGATGGTTTGACAGGAGGTGGTAAACCAGAGGACTGCACCAAGCTCAGCTCTCTCTCTCTCTCTCTCTCTTTTAGCATGGTTTTTACAGCTAGATGTCTTTCCTAATGCTAACCACTCTACAGAGTGAACTGGGTGCTTTTTATGTGGCACCAGCACTGGCAAGGTCTGTTTGGCAAAGTTTCTACGGCTGGATGTCCTTTCTCATGCTAACTATTTTATAGATTGGACTGGGTGCTTTTCATGTGGCATCAGCCCCAGTGAGGTCTGTTTTTGCATGGTTTTTATGTCTGGATGCCCTTCCTAATGCCAAATGCCTTACAACAAATTATATAATACTATGCAGAAAATGCATACTGTTTAGTAGGGGTGTCTGTATTAACAATGTCAATGGACCATTTCAGCAGAACATTCTATCTTCTCATGGCAGAGAGGATAAGGATAAAGATCTTTCCAAGTTCATGTAGATTCCTGGGGCTGGTTTCCGTGGCACTTTTACTTATACCCACAGGACAGGACGTCAGTTTGTGACAGGAAATAAGGATTTTTAGTCAGGTGAGTGTGGACTGGAGCAATGAAGTGTTTTGCTCAAGAACATAATGCATAACTCAGTCCAGGAATCGAAACCACAATCTTACTATTACGAGTCCAACACCCTGACCAATGCACCTCCGTTGTTGGCACTCCATCGCTTACGACGTCGAGGGTTCCAGTTGATCCGATCAACGGAACAGCCTGCTCGTGAAATTTACGTGCAAGTGGCTGAGCACTCCACAGACACGTGTACCCTTAACGTAGTTCTCGGGGATATTCAGCGTGACACAATTTGACAAGGCTGACCCTTTGAATTACAGGCACAACAGAAACAGGAAGTAAGAGTGAGAGAAAGTTGTGGTGAAAGAGTACAGCAGGGTTCGCCACCATCCCCTGCTGGAGCCTCGTGGAACTTTAGGTGTTTTCGCTCAATAAACACTCACAACGCCCGGTCTGGGAATCGAAACTGCGATCCTATGACTGCGAGTCCGCTGCCCTAACCACTGGGCCATTGCGCCTTCACCATGCACCTCCACATAGCAGAGAAAGAAGCATGAATATTCCTGTATTACATAACAATAATCTATAACTATGACATGAGGCTGTACATTTCAGATGTAGTTGATTTCGCAGACCCCAGTATGTCACTGGTACTTATTTCCCCAGCCCTGAGGTTATAAGAGAACCTCTGCATTCAACATGCAGGATACTACAAAGTTAATCTCTTTCCAATCAAAAACACTGCCATCTTAAACAAAAAAAAAAGCAAAGAGAAGATTACATTAGGTAATATACACTAAGTTTGAAAAAAAAAAAAAAAGATGCGATGGTCATGGTTAGAACGCCTTTGATGATAGGTTTGCATTATTTGGAGTTATATTCGGAGTTAACGATTCGAACAGAGAGGAGTAAGGGAGATAACTGCACATCGACTAACTTCTTTTGGCTTTTTATAACCACTGTTTATTACATTTAACATTTCATCATAACTAATAATAATAGTTCAATGATTTCTTTAGAGCTGCCACCACTGCTGTCACTGTCACTGCTGTCAGTGTCACCGCCGCCGCCACCACCACAAATTGAGACCAGGAAAGAAATACATGGACAGAATGGGTTTAAGGTGACAGAAGTAACCGTCAAAATAACACGGTTACTTACTGAGTTGATAGGCAGATGAATAAAGATCTCCGTTGTCTCCAAGATTCAAACTTGGTAAATATATAAGGATATACGGCTGCATGGTTAACAGTTCAGTTTGTAACCATGCGTATCTAGGTTCAATCCACAGTATGGCACTTATATTAAATGTCTTTGGTTAGCCAAAACCTTGTGAGCAGAATTTGGTAGATAGAAACTGTAATGAAGCTCATCACATGTATGTATATATATATATATATATATATATATATATATATATAT
>NC_069003.1:23893152-23894780 GCF_001194135.2 Octopus bimaculoides
TGTGTGTGTGTGTGTGTGTGTGTGTGTGTGTGTGTGTGTGTGTGTGTGTGTGTGTGTGTATACACATTTATATCCTTCAGTACATAACTGGTACTTTCTCTTCAGCCTGAAGTGATGAACAACTAAGTAAACTCCAGCAGGATTTTGATACCCAAAATAAAAAGGACCATGCAAAATACAATGGTCTTTAGTCCGACATTCTACTGTCTCCCCCACCACTACCACCACCACCAACAACAACAAACTAATATTCAAACACAAAGGTACGCACTCGGTAAGATTTGGTTCTGGAGACTCGGAAGGGGTTGGTGGTCCATAAGTACATGCTTCTGTAGAAATACAAACAGGAGAGAAACAACATTAATCTTAATGATAATGTTTACAGTGAGTTACTCTGATATGAGTTTTGAGCTTTAAGTAGCTGTTTTCAAACTGAAAAATGTAAGTTTTATGGTTGCTTAAATAGCAGAAGATTTTTTTTCTTACATGCAAAAAAACATATACACAAAAAAGGGTGAAAAATATTAAAAAGATATATATATATAAAAATTCAAAAGCATGTGTGAAGACTGACAACAAAAGAAGGAAGAAAGAAGGAAAAGAAGAAAAGGAAAAAGTAAATGAAATCAAGAAAAAATAAAAATAAATATATAAGTAAAAGTAAAAATAAAGGTAAGACTAATAGTAATTGAGAGGAGTGAGAAGGAGAGTTAAGTCCATCAAGAATAAAGAAATGGAATATTTTGGAGTGGTCAATATTGATGTGTTCTTGTCAAAAGATGACCTGTGTGGTGCCTATTGATTTGTGGTCACCGATTCGCCTGTCTTTATGTTCTGAGTTCAAATACCACCGGGGTCAACTTTGCATTTCATCCTTTTGGGGGTCGATAAATTAAATACCAGTGAAACACTGGAGTTGATGTAATTGACTGGTCCCCTCCCCAGAAAGTAGAAAGGATTATTAAGATTAAAATAAAAATTATCCCCCACAAAAAAGCCACCTCTAACTCATATTTTTAAATATATATATATATATGGTGGTTGTCTACTCCGTACACAGAGTTTGACCACCTCCTGTACCTACACCTTAGCCCTTTCATGGCGTCTGATGTGGCTTTTTAAACAAGACAATGTTCTGAAAAAACACCCACACAGATTGCACCTCTGATTTGAACTACCAATACCTGCAGGTAAGTTCTGCTCATTGTGGATACAAACATGTCTTTTAAGACCCCCATTGGATTTGCAAGCCCTCTGGCACACACCACATTCAAACGTGTGCACAGACATATAATCAGAATAGTTTGTTGAAGTTTGTTTTCCATGTACATATATATATATATATACACATACAAGCTTCTTTCAGTTTCTGTCTACCAAATCCACTCACAAGGCTTTGGTTGGCCCGAGGCTATAATAGAAGACACTTGCTCAAGGTGCCATGCAGTGGGACTGAATGTGTAAACCATGTGGTTGGAAAGCAAGTTTCTTACCACACAGCCATGCTTATATCATCATCATCATCATCATTTAATGTCCGCTTTCCATGCTAGCATGAGTTGGACGATTTGACTGAGGATTGGTGAACCAGATGGCTACACCAGGCTCCAGTCTGATTTGGCAGAGTT
>NC_069003.1:23894790-23896415 GCF_001194135.2 Octopus bimaculoides
ATATATATATATATATATATATATATATATATATACACACATGCATATAATATATATATATATATATATATAAAATTTGTTTTTGGGAAGCGTTTTGAATATGCAAATAAAGCCCCTATTCCATTATGCTGGCCACAAACATGATCAACCTGATGTCCACAGATACTCTAAGGACTGCACTGTAATCATCCCAGAAATACAAACTGGGATCTTAAGAGACATGTCATTTGTGGGAACACACATAGCAATGCATTAAATGTTTCTAAATTCCATCCAAGGATTATTGTTATTATTACTATATATATATGCACAAGAGTGAATGGCTGTAAGAAAAGAGGTCTGTTATGAGCTGTAATCTCTGGGACACATGTGGCCAGAGCTTAGTCCAGATATCATGGCATATAAGATTAAAACACTCCCCACTGGATAGGATACCAGTCCATCACAGGGTTAATTTCCCAACTGTTATTAGTATTATCCTTCTTGTTTGTTGTTTTAAACACTTGAGTGGTATTTAAGGTCTGAAATAAGGTGTGGCTGTGTGGTAAGAAGCTTGCTTCCCAATGACATAGTTCCATGTTCAGTCCCACTGCGTGACACCTTGGGCTAGTGTCTTCTATTGTAGCCTCTGACCAACCTTGTGAGTGAATTTGGTAGACGGAAACTGAAAGAAGCCTGTCATATATATTTATTTCTCGCTAGATAGAGTACTTTTTTTTTGTTGAATTTTTTATCATGGATCAGTACATTATATATATATATGCTAAACCTACATGCTAAACTCACTGCTAACCCCTGCCTTAATGATTGCACCACTACCGTTAATCATCAATTACACCATTAATCATTGAGCCAAAATTTCCATAGTAACAACCAGACTAGAACATGTCCATACTCTAGTCAGGTGGTTATTAGGGAAAGCTATTTACCATGCTGATGACCTAATTTTAAAGGTCAATTCAATGAATGCTTCTTTAATTGAGTTGCTCAGGCTTCACTAAATGCTTCCCTTGTATTCGTCTCTTTGGGGAGATAGCATGGGCAGTGCCTCTTTTGGAGCTGATTCTGTTCTGAATCATTTGTGCTAAGACTCTTTCTGCAACTTACACAATGCAGTCTACCAATTCTGGTGCATCTTATTTGTCTCTGTAGTAGTTTGCAATGATACTGTGATGTCACTCACTGGGTATGACCTTGTCCTCTGTTACCTGATTAATTATATCAATGACAAACATATGCCCTTACTTAACTAAATAACTTATTCATCTCCGTGACAATCCCTGAAGGTCCAGCAACCTTTCTTTTATTCATATCCTGTCTGACCTATGCAAGTATGGAGAACTGGATGTTGAAGAGATGAAATCATCATCATCATCATCGTTTAATGTCCGCTTTCCATGCTGGCATGGGTTGGACGATTTGACTGAAGACTGGTGAAACCAGATGGCTACACCAGGCTCCAATCTGATCTGGCAGAGTTTCTACAGCTGGATGACCCTTCCTAACGCCAACCACTCCGAGAGTGTAGTGGGTGCTTTTACGTGCCACCGGCACGAGGGCCAGTCAGGCGGTACTGGCACGGCCACAAATATATATATATATGTATATATATATATATATATATG
>NC_069003.1:23896817-23898436 GCF_001194135.2 Octopus bimaculoides
TCCCAGACCGGGCGTTGTGTGTGTTTACTGAGCGAAAACACCTAAAGCAGCATGAGGTTCTGGCAGGGGGTGGTGGCAACCCCCCATGTACCCTTTCACCCCAACTTTCTCTCACTCTTTCTTCCTGTTTCTTGAGTAACGCTGCGATAGACTGGCATCCTGTCAAGTTGGGAGGAACACATACGCCATAGAAACAGAGAAACCAGGCCCATGTCCTGTCAGCTATATTAGTATGAATTTTATACATTTCACACATTAGTAAGTTTGTTAAAAATACTAAGAACTGTAATATCGTTGTAGTACATACGTACAACTTACCTTTCTTTATTGTCATCAGTTCCTCTGAAGAGGAGACAAGCTTGGAACTGTCATTGTCCTTGATGTCCTGTTTGCTACACATACTACAAACCCAATGACCCGCAATAGCTAGCTCACCTGATAAGAACAGAGAAGCAGAAGAAAACAAAATTAGGAACAAGCTGAGGCAGAAGCTGAAATGTTTATCAGAAAAACACCATAAGTTGTTTATGTTAAGCAATGAATATGAAGAAGTAGATAGAACAACAGATGCACTGATTATTAGCTGAATTGGTTGAGTAACTGATTACATGTGTAATTTAGTTACAAACCTTTACATTTGGAATTCAGATCTTTCCAAGGTCAATTTTTGCTTTTTAACCACATGATTCCGAGTTCAGTCCCACAGCATGGCACTTTGGCGAGTGTCTTCTACTACAGCATCGGCCCGATGAAAACCTTGTGAGTAGATTTGGTAGATGGAAACTGAAAAAAGCCCATCGTGTATACATTTGTGTGTGTGTGTGTGTGTTTTCTCTACCCCACTGCTTGACAATCGGTGTTGGTGTGTTCATGTCCCCATCATTTAGTGGTTTGGCAAAAGAGACCAATAGAATAAGTACTAAAAATATTGAGGTTGATTCATTTGACTAATATTCCTCAAGACAGTGCTCCAGCATGGCCATGGTTTAATGATTGAAACAATAGAGAAGATAAAAGATATAGGGTTTTCAGCACAAAAGGCTAGTAAGGCCATGTGATTGCAACTAGAAAGTTACTCTCCGAGGCACAAGTCTGGGCAAGGTTGTTTATGGAAGACCAGCAGTCACACATGCCTACCAGCCTCCTCTCTCCACGCTATGGATGTTGTCCAAGGGAAAGGCAAAGGCCAATACAGTTTGGCACCTGTGACATCGCAACTCATTTCTACAGCTGAGTGAACTGGAGCAATGTGAAATAAAGTATCTTGCTCAAGAACAGAACACACAGCCCGGTCTGAGAATTGAACTAAATACCTCCTGATTGTGAGTCTGACACTGTAATGACGGAGCCGTGTGCTTTCACTGAATGGTACTGCAACAAGAAAACTAATATGTTGACAGGCAAACATGGAAAATGTATCTGAAGAGCCATGGAAATTTTTTTAAATCAAGGTTAGCGTACTTACCTGAAGGACTTTTATCCAGAGGTGGGTACAAACACTGAACGTGGAAGCCTTTGTCACAAGAATAACAGACTAACATTGCAGGCTGCAATATAATTGAACAATACAACATCATTACAGACTCTATGCATGTGTGGTGTGTGTGTGTGGGGGGGGG
>NC_069003.1:23898496-23910671 GCF_001194135.2 Octopus bimaculoides
GGCAACCTGACAATTTCGTGCATGACAATTTGGTGCAAAGACAATTCAGTGCAACGTGTTTATGCATATGTGAAATTTAATTTAATTTATTTTGTTTTCAAACACAAAGCCCAGTCTGGGAATCGAAACCGCAATCCTCCGACCACAAGTCTGCTGCTCTGACCACTGGGCCATTGCGCCTCCACATATTACACACACACACACACACACACACACACACACACAGACTAAAGTTTAATATAAACAGCCAAGCATGATACCAAAAAGGAAAAATTCAAAGCTAGAAATAAGAGTTAAAATACTCTTAATGTTGTAAGAAGAGTGCAAAAGATTATTTTAACTCTTATTTCTAGCAATGTAGGTGCTTCAGCATCCTTAGTCATACATATAGACATATATATATATATAAATATATACACCCCTATCCAAAAGTTTAAGACAACCCACAAAAATTTGTGTCAAAGTGGAATTTTTAGTTCAATGTCATCAATTTAAATCATTTTTTTGAGTATGAAAACATGGAATAGCATATTGCATGAAGTTTGGGGTTTATTTGATATGAAATAACACTATTTATACATATTTTATATGCAAATAATCATGTCTTGACAGCAAGCCTGTTTGGGAATGTTGTCAAAATCATTTTAGTGTCCACTTTTAGGCAACATTGCAATACATTTTTATTATTTACACTCCTTCTCTGTTACTATCGGTTGAGATGACATTACTTAATGACTGCATGAAATGTGTTATTTTTTGTTTGAGGTTCAATTATTAAAAATAAATAAAATTAGTGAAATTCCTAAAAATCAACCTCAACATTGGCAAAGACCAGTAATTTATCACCTGAAAAGAGACAAAAGCATTGTCACTTTACATTGTGAAGTCTGTAGTTTTTGAGATGTAGCCAAAAAAAGTTGAAGTTTTCTACACTGCTGTCTGCTCTGCCATTGTATGGTATAATGAAACAGGAAAAAATAACAACTAAGTTCAATCAGGTCGTCCAAATGTGACTTCTGAATGACAGGATAAGTTCATCTGAGTCACCAGTCTTCAAAATAGGTGCCTGACAGCAAATGAAAATCGCTGCACAAGTAAGTGAAGCTGGTGAAGCTAACGTGTCTCCTACAACCGTGAGGAGAAGACTTATTGCTGCCAATGAGTAACCTATGAATAAACAAAGCGACTCATATGGGCCAGAAAACACCAAACCTGGAAAAGGGTCCCCTGGACTGATGAAACAAAGTTTGGAATCTCTGGATCCCCGTGTAGAGTTTATGCGAGGCAAAGAATTGCTAAACATGACTCCTGAGTGTATAGTTCCAGCTGGAAGAAGATGGATAAAAGAAAATGCTGACTGTAACAGAATAGCCAGCTCAATCCCTCGATTGCAATCCCATTGAAATTGTGTGGGGTGAATTGGATCACAGAGCCAAAAAGCGACAACCAAATAGTGCAGGAACCCTCTGGACACTCTTACAAGAGGAGTGGCAAAATATTACCAGTGAATATTTGCTTTCATTGGATGAAAGAATGCCTAGAGTATGCTCCGCAGTTATTAAGGGCAACGGCAGATATTTTGATGAATCTAAGACTTAGACTTTTTCTCTGATTTTTCACAGTTTTGCTTAGTTGCTGAGTTAATTATATCATCCAATAAATGTAAGTATACATACATGAATAAAATATTTCACCAGAATGTCTCCAGTTATTCCCATTTTGTAGATGCTTTTTCAAAATAAGTTTAGGTGATCTTAAACTTTTGGATAGTAATACATACAGTTGTAGTTTTTCCATGCTGGCAGTGTGGGCATACACACACACACACACACACATACATCTTATTTCTTTATTGCCCACAAAGGGGCTAAACATAGAGGGGACAAACAAGGACAGACAAATGGATTAAGTCGATTATATCGACCCCAGTGCGTAACTGATACTTAATTTATCGACCCTGAAGGGATGAAAGATAATGTCGACCTCGGCGGAATTTGAACTCAGAACGTAATGGCAGACACGAAATACCGCTAAGCATTTCGGCTGGCGTTCTAACGTTTCAGCCAGCTCGCCGCCTTGTGTACGTGTGGATGTGTAAATGTGTGGGTATGTGTGTGACAATATGAAAGAGATGATTGGTTTGCACAGGTCAAATGACATCCCCTCATCTGATAGAGGCAGCATGGTACAATGAGTCGAAGAGACAGTGAGATGACGGAGAAGGAGTGAGACGATGGAGAAGGAGTGAGACGACGGAGAAGGAGTGATAGGGAGAGATAAGTGACAAGCACACACAAACAAGTCAAAGAATAAACAACAAAGCATGACAAACAAGTCGTTAAACACTTGGGAAGATGAAATGGATACAGAGTCTCTTAATATCTGAGAGGTTAGTCTTTCCTCAGGAAGATAAAGAGAAACATACAGAAAGAGGGGGAAAGCTAGAGGGGAAGAGAGACAGAGAGAGAGGGGAGAAGATGATCAACCTAATGTCCACACATACTACAGGCTGCACTGTAATCATCCCAGAAATACAAACTGGGATCTTAAGAGACATATCATTTGTGAGAACACACATAGCAATGCATTAAATGTTTCTAAATTCCATCCAAGGATTGTTATTATTATTATTATTTTATATATATAAATATATATATATATATATATGGGAGAATTTACGAAAAAAACAACAACAGACGAGGACAGGTGGTGTAAACAACAAAAGGATGTATTAGTTTAACGCTCAGGAATAGGAAAGTCTTTAACGTTTCGAGCTACGCTCTTCATATATATGTAAATGTCGAATGTTGAAATGAGTGCTCAACACCGCATTGGTAGAAATATAATTTCTTTATTTTTGAATTAAGGCTACCATTGGTTTCATGTTAAGTGCACCCGAGCACTGTATACAATAAATTCATTATTTTCCCAATGTTGAAGGAAAAGTCGTACAATGTGGTGGTAATATTCCAGGTTTGAGAGAAATTCTGAAAGAAAGTGGCCATAATAATCCAGGTCTGAGAGGAATGGTGCTAGGATGTGGAAATAAATTCCATGTTTGGTAGGAATTATGTTAGAATGAGCCTGTAATACACAATGCCAGATAGAAGCAATGCTTGAATGCGGTCATAATATTCCATGTATTAAAGGAAATGTGTCAGAATGTAATATTCCATAATTCAGAACAAGTGTGCTAGAAATCGGTTGTATATTCCAAGTTTGGAGGAACCATGCAAGAATGTGGTCATAAAATTCCATGTTTAAGAAGAACTGTATCCAAATGTCAGTGTAGTACTCCATATTTGAGAGGAATTCTGTAAGAAAGTGGTTGTAATATTCCATGTTTGAGAAGAATAGTATTAGAACGAGCTTGGTTCTTATAGTTCTGGGAGGAACTATGTTCAAATGTGGTCATAATATTCCAAGTTTAAGAACTGTATCCAAATGCCAGTGTAGTACTCCTTGTTTGAGAGAAATTCTGTAAGAAAGTGGTTGTAATATTCCATGATTGGGAAAAATAGTATTAGAACAAGCCTAGTTATTATAGTTCTGGGAGGAACTATGTTAAAATGTGGTCATAATATTCCAAGTTTGAGTAGAATTGTGTGAAAATGTTGCAATAATCCATGTTTGAGAAGAACGGTTTTAGAAAGGGGTTGAAAACTTCCTTGTTTTAGGAGAAATCAGAATACGTATGGAACCTTCCACATTTGGGAAGAACTGTATTACAATAATTTTTTTGTTTGGGGGAACTGTTTTAGAAAGAAGTTGTAATATTCCATGTCTGACAAGATCCATGTTAGAATGTGGTTGTATTATTCCATGTTTGAAAGAAACTGTAGCAGAATTTTTTTAATATTCCATGTTTAAGGAGAACTATGTTAAAATGTGGATGTAATGTTAAATGTTTGAGAGGAAGTGCTTTAGAATGTTTATTATTCAACATTTGTGAAGAATTGTCTAAAAACGAGGATGTAAAATTCTGTGTTTGAGATGATTTTTTTTTTTTTTTCTTAAATTGTAATATTCCATTTTTTGGAGGAATTATGTTAGAATGAACCTGTAATAAGCAACACCTGAGAGAAACTGTGTTCGAATATGATCATAATTCCATGTGTGTAATGAAATGCGTGAGAAGGTAATATTCCATAAGAGGAAGAAGAGGAACAGTAAGGGCTTTGAGAAAGAGGGAGGAACAGAGTGGGTAAGTTTCTTAAAGGTTGACGGGGATGGGTGTGGAATGGGTGTGAGTGTGAGTGAATAAAAAAAAAAGGAAAAATAGAGAAACAGAATAAAAAAGAAAAATTTGAAACTCACATTTCCTGGGTCTTTACATATGCTGCACACCTTACAGGTGGGACATTGCCACGGCGATTGATGAACACGAAGAGCAAGTTCTGGAGTGTAGTTCATACAGGAAGGGTGTGCTGTAAAAAGACAGTTACAGTATTACAGTACAGTACAGTGCAGTAGTGGTGGTGTGAAGTATGGTACATAGTGTGGTACTATGGTGTATAAGTATGGCACAGTGTGGTATACAGTATGGTGCACTTCTCTTCCCCACATTTCCACTTCATGCACTGGGTTTATGTCCCGCTAAGCCTAATCCCGTTAGCTTCCGACCTGCGTGTTCCACCCATACCCTGTCTCACTGTATCATTGCCTATGCCCGGTACTTTGCCACCATCTCTACTCTGATGTCTCACCCACCTCTTTCTCTCTCTCTCCCCTCCAGTACTTCCCTCAGGTTGGGTAACTATGTATTTCTTTTCGGGTAACGCACCTGTTTTTGTCTTCATTCTTGATCTCTCTCTCTCTGGCCAGGTAACCTTGTACCTCCTCTACAGAAAGACACTTGTTTCTTATTTCTTTATGGCCCACAAAGGGGGCCTACACACAGAGGAGACAAACAAAGACAGACAAATGGTTTAAGTCAATAATATCGACTCCAGTGTGTAACTGGTACTTATTTAATTGACCCCGAAAGGATGAAAGGCAAAGTTGACCTTGGCAGAATTTGAACTCAGAACGTCACGGCAGACGAAATACCGCTAAGCATTTCGCCCGGCGTGCTAACGATTCTGCCAGCTTACCGCCTTTCTGTCTCTCTGCTTCACCTTTCATCATCCGACACAAGATCACCTCTTCCCATGTCCCCTCCCCTCTAAAGAGAGTTTTTTTTTTTTTGTCTTTCAAGTTACTTGGTGATCCTATCACTGCAGGTACCACTTAAGCATCCAGTCCACACTGTAAAGTGGTTGACATTTGGAAGGGCATCCAACTGTAAAAACCTTGCCAAAACTGATCTCACCTGGTGCTTGTGCCACATAAGAAGCAGTAAGTCCATTCTGCTGAGTGGTTGGTGTTAGGTAGGGCATCCAGCTGTAAAAACCTTGCCAAAATCGACCTTGGCTGGGCTTGTGCCATGTAAAAAACATGAAGTCCACTCTGCTGAGTGGTTGGTGTTAGGAAGGGCATTCAGCTGTAAAAACCCTGCCAAAACAGTTATAGAAGTCTACGGATCTAGATAAATAGCTCAGTGGTTAGAGTGTTGAGCTCACAATCATGAGGTGCTGAGTTCAATTCCCAGACTGGACTGTGTGTTGTGTTCTTGAGCAAGACACTTTATTTCATGCTGTTCAGTTCACTCAGCTATAGAAACGAGTTACAACATCACAGGTGTCAAGCTGAACTGACCTTTGCTTTTCCCTTGGATAACATTGGTGATGCGGAGAAGGGAAGCTGGTATGCATGGGTGACTGCTGGTCTTCCATAAACATCCTTGTCTGGACTTGTGCCTCGGAGGGTAATTTTCTCAGTACAATCCCATGGTCATTCAAAACCAAAGGGGATCTTTACCCTTTTTTATCTACCTCTCTATCTAGTTAGTTATCTAGAAAGTTAGATGCAGAGTGAGACATCAACAGGGACATACAGAGCTAGATAGGCTCTGTGTCTGTGTGTGTCAACAGTAAAAATTTATAATTAAATCTGACCTTTGGTGTTGCAGTCTTTACAGCAAAGCAGTTCCTCTTCTTGGTTACCACAGTTCATATCGGGAGGACGCTGGCAAAAATCACATTTGGTGATGCCATGTATTGCAACCGGCATCTCAGCTTGAAAGTCAGGGCCATGGGTCTTGAGGAATTTCTGCAAGAAAATATAAAAATAAGTCATTTTAAGATTTGAAGTCGTCGAGTAGGCATGCAGACAATTTTAGAAGTACATACTTGGTTCAAAATGTATAGAAAATAAAAGACAAAGACAGGTGAGGGGACAACAAGCAGGTGTATTAGTTTGATACTCTGGAAGAATGGAAAAGTCTTTGATGTTTCATGGAGTGCTAAGAGTACCATTCGAGTGTGATCGTTACCAGCGTCGCCTTCTTTTTCACTTGTGCCAGTGGCACGTGAAAAGTCATTCGAGCGAGATCGTTGCCAGTGCCGCTGAACTGGCTCCTGTGCAGGTGGCATGTAAAAGACACCATTTTGAGTGTAGCCGTTGCCAGTACCGCCTGACTAGTCTTCGTGTTGGGTGACACATAAAAGCACCCACTACACTCTCGGAGTGGTTGGTATTAGGAAGGGCATCCATCCAGCTGTAGAAACTCTGCCAAATCAGATTGGAGCCTGGTGTAGCCATCTGGTTCACCAGTCGTCAGTCAAATCGTCCAACCCATGCTAGCATGGAAAGCGGACGTTAAATGATGATGATGATGATGATGATATATACATATGCTTAGTGATACAGATTCCATCAATGTATGCAAATTCCTCAGTGTTATGTTAGCAGTAGCGCTTCAAATATAAAGGTGTTGTGAAACTTTCTGCTTTGTCAGAAGCTTTCATATTTTCCCTTTTCTTTCCCTTCCTCGATATCACAATGCTTCAAGCGAACTACATCACCCTTACAATGAGCTTCTTTTGGCTTCCATCTACCAAATCCACTCACAAGGCTTTGGTCAGCTTGGATCTATTGTGTAAGACATTTGCTCACGGTGTCATGCGATAGGACTGAACCCAAAATCCATCTGGTTCAGAAGCAAATGTTTTACTCACACAGCCATGCTACAATCCATACATATTTTATTGAAACATAAAGATTACTGTTGATAGATTTAACAATGATATAATTCTGTTTAAACAGGATAAAAAAATATATATATATATACAACAGGTTTATCAGGGAATGTAACCTATTTGAAAAATTCGGAAAAATATTGCATCAAATTTACATATTTGAGATTTGAATATACAATTAGCTAATTTGCACATTTAATTAAATATTGAACGAGATGTAGTTTTAAAAGATACATTTTAACACAAGTAAGCAATATATCAAGTACACTCAGTCTGCTTTATACATATTTCATTTAAATTTCACTGAAAATGAATACATTTAGCTCATATACATTAATTAGCTGCTTCTAGCCATTTCCCAATGCATTTACTAGATGAGAAGACAAGTAGCTTAGTGGTTAGGGTATTTAGATTACGATTGTAACATTGTGAGTTCAATTCCCAGTGGTGTGTTGTGTTCTTGAGCAAGACACTTCATTTCCCATTGCTCCAGTCACTCACCTGGCAAAAATGAATTGTACTTGTAATTGAAAGGTAACTTTGTAGACACAGTCCCATGGTCATTCCTGACCGAAGGGGATCTTTACCCTTTGCCCCTAGAACTAACTGAATTAGTCTTGGGTCAGCTAGAGATGGCTGGGGTCAGGCTGGAGCAGGTAGAGCCAGTTAGAACTGGTTGAAGCAAGCTGCAACTATCTTGAGACACATTTTTTAGTGATATTAATGAAACAATCTCAAGGAATGCAGTTAATAGTTGCATGAAACCATAAAACTGTGATAAAACTATGAATTTCAATAAAACAAAGATTCCAGTGATACCAAGTGAAATTAGCAATGGAGCAGAAATGAACAGCATGTCTTGGCGTTTGTAACATGGCAACGCAGTTGGGGGTGACATCATTTCCACATCCTGTCTATCTATCTCTCACTCTGTGTGTGTGTGTGTGTAAGGTGTGAAAGAGAGAAAGCTTGCAAATTAATATATATGCAGAAAAAAAAAAATGAAGAAAATATATAGAAAATAAAAAAAAATATAAAATGTATGCATGCATATGTATATATATATATATATAAATATATATATATAAATATATATATATAAATATATATATATAAATATATATATATATATATACACACACATGTGCAATATATATATTATATATATATTGATGCAGGTTAAGAGAATATCAATTGTTTCCTCTCTTTCCCACACATAAATCACATACACACACACACACATGCACACATACACACACACACTCACTCAAAAGATAAACAATGATAATCAAAAAAATTTTTCTACTTAGAAAAGATTAATACTGTGTGCTGTTGTCAACATATATATATGCATGTGTTTGTGTGTGTGTGTGTGTGTGTGTGTGTGTGTGCATGCACACACACAAACACACCCACATATAAATAAATACAGTTTGATAGTGAGAGGTGGGTGGCTGGCATATCTATTTGGATAAGGAATTAATTTCATAACAATGTGGATTTGGGTACCATCATGCCTCTCGGCACCTTAGGTAAGTATGTTCTTGTATAGCCTTAGGCCGACCGATACCTTGTGAGAGATATTGGCTGAGAGAAACTGTACAGTAAACTCACTGCTTGTGTGTACATATGTGTGTATGTGTGTGTGTGTGTGTGCATGTATATATATATATATATATATATATATATATATATATATATATATATACATACAGGTAAACATACATGCAGAAACAGCTTTTTATCTACATCTATATAGATGTATATAAATAACTGTGTGTATATATAATTGCTTGTATGTGGGTGTATACACACACACACGCACACACATAAATATATCTACACACAGAGATACACTGACTATAAGAGGTGTGATTTAGGCCAGTACGTGCATGTATATATATATATACATATATATACATACAGGTACACATACATGCAGAAACAGCTATTTATCTAAATGTATATAGATGTATATAAATAACTGTGTGTATATATATAATTGCTTGTATGTGGGTATACACACACACACACAAATATATCTACACACACAGATACACTGACTACAGAGGTGTGATTTAGGCCAATACCTTTAATGATAGCAGAGTGTAAAGTTCAGCTTTTGATGAGGCCCACAAGTGTTATGTATGCACACACACACACACACACATACACACACACATCACCACCCTACTGCAACTATAAATTCGTTACTCTCATCTCACCCGCCTTCATCCCTTTATTCATCATCGTTGCTCATTCTTTAATCTATCCCCGCCCCCTAGTCATAGGGGAAACTTAACCTTTAGCCTTGCAAGATACAAAGAGGTTGCCACTAGCACTAGTGGAATCCAAAGGCACCCAGCATGCACAATAAGGTAGTTGGCATTAAGAAGAGTATGGAACATGGGGAAGAGGAAAACCCAGGAAGACATGAGACAAAGTATTGAAGGATGACCTCAAGACACTGATGCTTATGGAGGAGAAGACAAAGAACCAAAATATCTGGTGCCTTGCTGGGCTCAAGAAGACCCTTCCTCCACAGCAGAATTGTTAATGCCACCTCTCTCTGATGAAGAGGACTGACCTGCAAGAACCCTGTGCTGGTACCAAACAAAGAAGCACCCATGCCGGCACTACGTGCAAAGCACCTGTGGAGTTATGTAATAACACCTGTGCCAGCACCGTGCACAAAATACCTGAGCGGGTGCCATGTACAGGGTGACCCCTCCATAAAAACAGAAGCCACAAATTTTTGAATAAAATGACGCAGAGGGATAGATTGAGATGAACAGTGGTTCCAGCAAGATGGGGCCACCCCCGCCGCATCAAATGATTCCCTAGCTTGGCTAAAAGAGCGGCTTCAGGAGAGACTGATCAGCAGGAAGTGTGACCTTGAGTGGATACTGCGTTCACTGGACTTGAACCTACCCACCCAGATTTTTATCTGTGGTGGGTATCTCAAGGAAAATGTTTACCAGAATAACCCCTCAAACAATTGGTGAACTGAAAGCCGAAATCTCAGCAGAAATCAGGGAAATCCCCAAAGAGCAATGTGGTTGAGTAATTGACAATTTTGCACAACGTATGCAAGTGTCTGCACGACGTATGCCATTGGGAGCATATTTTGAAAAGAACATGACCTTTATGCAAAGAGGGAATGATTGTACACAAGACCGAAGTTTAAGTCCTTTGTAGGATTTATTAAAATTTTTATGAGTTCTGTTTTTTTTTTGGTGGCGGGGGGGGGGGAGTCAACCTGTATAAGCGCACAACATCCTTTGTAAAGTGGTTGGCATTTGGAAGGGCATCCAGTCATAGAAACCATGCCAAATCAGACTGGGACCTGGTGCAGCTCTCCTGCTTGCCAGCCCTGGTCAAACCATCTTTTTGGTCCTTTCACAGAAACTTGCTGCTACGGTAGACATGATCGCTACCTCGTTCGTCTTTATGTAGCGTATGGTGCTTTAGTTGACAACATAATAGCGACCTACTGCAGTATAAATTTTACCTTCTCGGAGCATATCCAGCAGTTGTGCCTTCTCATGGAGCATCATAACCTTTTTCTGGCACTTAAATTTACTGCCAGAAGCCTTAGAAGATGTAGGGTGCTTGGGTGGCATCATAGAGCTTTAATAACATGCTGCAAAAAACACAGCACTCAACAAAATACTGGAGATAGCTACTAGATGCAGTTTTTCCTCAAAAAAAAAAAAAAAAAAAAACCTACAAAAAATCTTCACTGCGTCTAATATGTGCACACTACCAATGGGAGATTGAGCAGAGATTAAAAATAATTATGGTTTTGAAAAATTTAGTTTGTATTACAACTAGATACAGTAATCTATACTATAATAATAATAATGAGATAAAGAGAGAGAGAGAGGGAGAGAAATAGAAAAGAGAGAGAGAGAGAGAGAGAGCGAGAGCAGCAGGTAACCTAATTTCAATGAGACTATATTGGCTCACGACCTTAAAAATTATCCTGTTGAAATAAATGTAGTGTGTGATCAAACGTAGCGATGAATCTAAAAAGCACTGGTAGTTGCAATACAAATTAGCAAGCTTTGAATGAAAGCAGGAACAAGAGATACAAGATACAGTGCACTTGTACCTAAAAAGAAATCAAGCGACATGATGTGCAGCTATTCTTGTTTCTTTATTATTTCTTTATTACCCAGAAGGGGCTAAACATAGAGGGGACAAACAAGGACAGACAAAGGGATTAAGTCGATTACATCGACCCCAGTGCACAACTGGTACTTATTTAATCGACCCCGAAAGGATGAAAGGCTAAGTCGACCTTGGTGGAATTTGAACTCAGAACGTAGCGGCAGACGAAATACCACTAAGCATTTCACCCGGCGTGCTAATGTTTCTTATTTCTTTATTGCCCACAAGGGGCTAAACATAGAGGGGACAAACTAGGACAGACAAAGGGATTAAGTCGATTACATTGACCCCAGTGCGTAACTGGTACTTAATTTATCGACCCCGATAGGATCAAAGGCAAAGTCGACCTCGGCGGAATTTGAACTCAGAACGTAGCGGCAGACGAAATACCACTAAGCATTTTGCCTGGCGTGCTAACGTTTCAGTCAGCTCGTCACCTTTCAGCTGATGTGCAGCTATTCTAATGAGTGGGACCTTCAGCTGCAAAGGGACGTCCAGTAAACTGGAAAATACGGTATATTATTATTAATAATTTAGCCTTAAAAAGTGTGGAAAAGTATATATTACTATGAAAAATGCCATAAAAAATTGTGGATGATATTTACGATTCCATGAATATGCAGTGATTTCCGCAAGCAATTATTAGTTCCGCGAATAACTGGGACCATGAATGCAGAATCGTGAATAAGCAGGGGTACATTATATATACATACATATGTTCATATATACATATGCATACACACACACATATACATGTGTATATATATATATATATATATATATATATATATATATATATATATTCCCAACCACATGGTTCTGGGTTCAGTGGCACTTTGAGTAAATGTCTCCAACTACAGCCTCAGGTTAACCAAAGCTTTGCGAGTGGATTTGGTAGACAGAAACTGAAAGAAGCCTGTCAT
>NC_069003.1:23911202-23911991 GCF_001194135.2 Octopus bimaculoides
GAAATCTGTCCAGACACCTTTTAAAGGTGATGGGATTCTTTTTCCTCTTTAATCAGTTTTGGGACAATGTTAAACAGGGCAGGGCCTGTTGAGGAAAAGAAATTATGTCGCAGTGTACCTATATGTTGTGATCCTGAATTGGGCAGGGGACGTATGGCCCGTGGTCCCAGCCTTGGATGAACCTTGAAACTAATGTTCAGGTCGTTTGGGTAATGCTGGCGGTATATTTTCTACATCGTACAAATGATGTACCGCTCGCGGCGGCGCTGGGGAGAGTAGAGTTTCAAGGCTTTAAGGCGGTCCCAGTAATCGAGATCAGTCATGCCTTCAATTCGTTATATATATATTTACTTATATACACATACAACACACATGCACAGAGAAGATCCACATTACACAGACATGTTATTATATTTATATACGCATGCTTACATATATGCACATACACTTTTCAACGACAACAGAAACACATACATATATACATGCATTCAGCTATACACACCTACAGGACACGAAGATGAGCTTGATGATGACTATGAAGGTGATGATGATGATTATAATGATGATGACGATGACGATGACGATGATGATTATGATGATGATGGTGGTGGTGAGGACGACGATGACAGCAATGTAACAGTCCACACTGAAAATAATAACAATAACAAAATCAATGAAACAGTTAATTGAAACAGGAAGATATAATGATGGATATGAAGGGGGGGAGTAGGGAGTGCAAGAAGTGTATTGTATGTTGCTTTACCACACCAACATCAATTGTCGATCGGT
>NC_069003.1:23912384-23914987 GCF_001194135.2 Octopus bimaculoides
TATATATATATATATATATGTATATATTTCATATGTCGAAGTGCTTAATTTTACTCATGGATCAATTTTCTTGAAAATCAATTCATTATTTTATTGTGAGTGAATTTTGACGATTTCTGCCTTTCACCAGTTTAATATTAATTCTCCTACATTACTCTGACCATAAACCTTACCTAAATATCAAATTTCATCAAAATTGGATGAATTCTGTAAAAGTTACAGCATAAAATATTAATCCTATGGGTAATTCCATACAAAAAGCCTACTGATTTCTTAGAATCCCCCACTCACGCCCAGTTATTGATTTTTTTGTCAGCTCTTCACCTCATTAATAATAATAATAATAATAGTTTCAAATTTTGGCATCAGTTCAGCAATACTGGGGGAGGGAGTAAGTCGATTACATCGACCCCAGTGTTCAACTGGTACTTATTTTATTGACCTTGAAAGGATAAAAGGCAAAGCTAACCTCGGCACAATTTGAACTCAGAATGTAAAGATGGACGAAATGCCACTAATCGATTTGCCTGGTGTGCTAATAATCCTGCCAGCTCGCTTACCTGAGAGCGATAATAATAACATCAAGAGTTATAATAAATAATTGATTAACCCCTGTACCATGGCCCATTAACTCAACTGGCTGTGCAAGTTTTCACCAGCTTTCATTAGACGATACAGTAAGTTGATGAATTTGTTTTTCCACAGATATGCTAAATGATAACAAACAAACATTAAAAAGATCAATATGTAACATCATTAGACATTAGGTAAACAAACATTAGCTGGAAATTACTTCTGATCAAAGGCGGGGCGAATTAATGAAATGTCTAATTCTTTCATGAGTTATTGCAGTTAAGGTCAAGGTTTTCCATGCATAAAGTAGGACCACGTGGTATACGCCCCCTACACAACTCAGGGTCATAACAGGTAAATTCACTGCAATGCAATTTCTTTTCCTCAACAGACCTTGCTTTATTTAACACTATCACTGCACCCCAGCACTGCCCGGGTGTTATAACCTACAACCACATTGTATTATTTCTTCTTTTCTTATGGGCAGAATTGGTACACAAGGAGTATGAAGCAAACAGCTCTTCTTTATAAACATGTTTTTCAGTCATTTTCTGATGAACAACACTGCAGTTTCCATCCACCAAATTCAGTCACAAGTCTGTGGTTGGCCTAAGGCTATAGTAGAAAACACTTGCCCATGGTACCATGCAGAGGGACTGAATGTGGAACCATGTGGTTGGGAAGCAAACTTCTCAACCACAGTCAATCATGTACCTAATATGTGTGTGTGTGTGTGTGTGTGTGTGTGTGTGTTTGCATTTGTTGTTAAATCGAGTATTGTGGCCCACTATGTCTCAGAGTTAACAGTTCATCAAGCAGAGATCTATAAAATAAATGCCAGATTGAAATACATACTGAGGTCAGTATGATCAATTAAATTTTTGAAGGTGATACCCCATCGTGGCGACAATCAAAAAACTAAACCCAGTAAAATAATGTTTAGTCTTAAAATTTAAGGTAATGGATTACTAACCATAAGAGAATGAGTTCAAAACTTCATATTGAACTTCTACTCCATACGATAACATATGTATATCTTAGTCTATTTGACTTCCAACAATTAATAATTGCAATTTGAAGTTGAATGGTTAGCAGTAAGACAGTTGTCCAGATTTCTTAAAAAATTATTGTACAAAATATTCTGAGAAAAAGTTTGTTTTTCACCAAAACAAAACACACACACAAAGAGGTGTCTTAGGCAGAATTACTTCCCTTAGCTAAAGATCTCAAAATTGTGCAACCTGACCTCGTTTTCAGGGATATTTTTATAGTAAAAAAGAGTTGTGTAAAAAACACACTTTATTTGGTAGCCGAAAGATTACTGAATCTTTTGCTATCTCATATGTCAAACTTGGCAGCTCAGTTTCCAAATCCAAAAGGAACAAACTCATGCACACACACAAACACGCAAACTCTGTTTTATATATTAAGACTATCGTAAAATAAATCAAAGAAAAAGATCCCATCACCTTCAAACAAAATCTGGACGAGTTTCTTCAAGGGATAACAGATACCTGAATACATCACAGTCAGCAACAACTGCCAACTAGAATAGGCCATGATATCAAAACTAGGCTTAAAAATGACTTAGCTGATCCTATCAGGTGGTGCTATTAACTTAGACATGGCCTGGCCCAATCTTTGGCCAAAAGATATCTAAGTTAATTAAGTTAGCTAAGTGCAGGCGGATATTTCTTGTATGAGACGATGGCCCAGTGGTTAGGGCAGCGGACTCGCAGTTTCGATTCCCAGACCGGGCGTTGTGAGTGTTTATTGAGCGAAAACACCTAAAGCTCCACGAGGCTCCGGCAGGGGGTGGTGGCGAACCCTGCTGTACTCTTCCACCACAACTTTCTCTCACTCTTACTTCCTGTTTCTGTTGTGCCTGTAATTCAAAGGGTCAGCCTTGTCACACTGTGTCACGCAGAATATCCCCGAGAACTACGTTAAGGGTACACGTGTCTGTGGAGTGCTCAGCCACTTGCACGTTAATTTCACGAGCAGGTTGTTCCGTTGATCGGATCAACTGG
>NC_069003.1:23916252-23917313 GCF_001194135.2 Octopus bimaculoides
CACTACAGTATCGAAATGTGATTGTTTCAGTTAGTGGAATAGTTTCATTTTTAAAGTGAAAGTATTTGACATGAGTGTTTTTGTTTCACTTTTGACACGTAATACTTAAATAGTGGAGGAGATATTATGTTGCCATGTGCTCGAACTCTGCAAGAAGTTAATAATTTTTTTGACTAAAACACAACTGGAACCCTAAGTAAGGCATGTGTAAAATTTGAATGAAATTGGTTGCGTAGTTCTCGAGTTTTAGGGATTCACACAGACAGACAGACAGACACACATTCTCATTTTTATATATATAGATGAGAGAGAGAGAGATATGTGTATATCATTTCTGTCAACCAAATTCACTCAGAATGCATTGATTGGCCCAGAGCTATAGTAGAAGACATATGCCTGATGTCCTGCACAGTGGGATTGAACTGAAAGCCATTTGGTTGCAAAGCAAACTTCTTCACCACACACAGATATCTATTTTCCATGCAGAGAGGTGAAAGTAAGACGACCTTCTGGAATCAGCGTCTCTCCAGGCTATTTGTTAATAAGGTAAAAAAGACTGTTGTGTCATTGAAGACTTGGTTTTTGAATTTGCTGGCGCAACAATCTGGCAAATGACATCAGCTGAATAACTTCAGGACCCCAATTAACTGCTGCCTGGGTTTTGTAAAGAGAAATGGTAATTGTCTGAACCACAAAATCAGAACAGATTTAGAATCGGTTAGCATCAGAGACACCATTTTTATGTCATCAGACAGTAGAGTATGAAATAGAATGAAGGACATGGCCGAAAGACAGAAAGAGACAAAGAAAGAGTGCCTTCTAATATAGCCCCAGGCTGACCAAAGCCGCGTGAGTGGTAGACAGAAACTGAAACAAGCCTGTCATATGTGTGTATGTGTTTATGTATATCTGTGTGTGTGTGTGTGTGTGTGTGTGTTTGTGTTTGTCCTCCCATCACTGCTTGACAACCGGTGTTGATGTGTTTATGTCCCTGTAAATAAAGCAGTTCAGCAGAAGAGACCAATAAGATTAGTACTAGGCGTAAAAAAAAAAAAAAAAAA
>NC_069003.1:23917682-23919473 GCF_001194135.2 Octopus bimaculoides
ATATATATATATATATATATATATATACCTGTGTGTGTGTGTACCCTTGTCTTGATAATACATGATGATTGCACATGAACATCAAGTTACTATAGTAAATGGCCTGACTGTTTGTGTTTCCAGAACTTCTAGGGTCTTAAAACCTCCTCATACTTTACATCACATTCATGTCTTCCATTTTCAAGTCTGACATTGCTATTCATTACAAAATTTAGCTTTTCATATGCACCACAGTCAAGCCTGGCAGATGAAGAAAAGGATTGCTTTTATGAGTGAAGTCCTCCTGCAGACTACCTTTGAAACGAATGGCAATGGCACACTTCAAAGTCATGAATCTGGTGAGAGGTATGAAGAGGTTTTTAAGATCCTAGGAGTTCTGGAACATAAACGGCCTTCCTTCATAAAAGCAGTCCTTTCGTTTATCTGTAACCCTTGACTGTCAAAAGCTAAATGTGACAACATGTCTGGTTATGAGAACCATTATCTTGCAGAGAAACAAGTGAGAGCTGGCAACAGGAAGCACATCTGGCCACAGAAAATCTGCCCAAACAAATTCCATTTGAATCATGCAAACACCAAAGAGTGGACAGTAAATGACGATGATGATGATGGAGTCAGTATCCGTTTTTATAATCTAATTGTCAAATGACAGGTAAGGTTGCTTTCTTAGATAAATTATATACGAGAATAAATTACACTGAAACAGTAAGTAATAATCTCGACAGGAGTAAATAGATTGTTGACAGACACTTTTGTATGAATCTTATCTTGAAAGATATCTCTCTTTTCAGAATAATTAAAATCTTGATATGACATGAGCAAACCGTTTAATAAGAATACATTGCATGTAGGCAGAGGTGTGGCCCAGTGGTTGAGAATCTTGCTTCCCAATCATATGGTCCTGGTTTCAATCTTACCACACAGCATACATATCGTCATCATCGTAACCATCATCTAACGTCCACTGTCCATGCTGGCATGGGTTGGATGGTTTAACCAGAGCTTGCAAGTCGGAGGGTGGGGGTGGAACCAGACTCCAGTCTGACTTGGCATGGTTTCTATGGCTGAATGCCCTTACTAATGCCAACCACTTTACAGAGTGTGCTGGGTGCTTTTTACGCAGCATCACATGGGAGCCTTTACATGGCCCCACACAAGCCATTTTACGTGACACTGCCATGAGTGCTTTTCACCACTAGAAGGACCAGTTTTAACACTTCTACTGCAGAGTATATACATGTGTGTGTGTGTGTGTGTGTGTGTGTATGTATTTGTATATGTATATATAGACGTGGTTATGAAATGTTATATATGTATGTATAGTGAATACATCCAACAGTAATATTAAGTTCTGTCAGCACATTGGTGGTTTCTGGTTATACGTTCTATTTTCCAGCCGCATGACTTGGGTGTGTGTATTGACAGCTGAACCAACACACTGACTCAAACACATATCTACAAACACTGGGAACTCTCTTAACTCAAAAGTCTTGTCACTTTGTTAGCAATCAGCTTGAACTCTCTAAATAAAAACTTAAATAAAACTCAAAGAAAAAACATATATATATAATAAATAATATAATACATATATGTCGGCTATCTATCTACTCCTCATTTTGAGCAAACACTGGAAATATATATATATTGTTCAATAGACACAGTATATATTTTTCGGAGCTACTAATAATTTCATGCAATTAAAACAACTCAGACAACATTTTATAACGTGTCTGGTGTCAGTCATTCTTCATTGCATGAAACTATTAGTTGCTCATTGAAATATATACTATG
>NC_069003.1:23920739-23921781 GCF_001194135.2 Octopus bimaculoides
TATATATATATATATATATATATATCAGCTGAGAGTTACAATAGAAGATTCTTGCCGCAGCTTCTACATAGTGAGATAGAACCCAAAACCACATGGCAGGGACATGAAATTCCTACCCACACAGTCACATCTGTGCTTACAAAACTAGTACAACAGCATGTGGAAGAATAACAAAATGAAACTAAGGAATAAAATACCAAGCCATCGTTAAGCGTTAACGGCCTTTCTGCCACAAGCCATTAATAAATTCAAAAGCATTTCACACTATGTTGCCGGAATATATTCCATTTCTTTTTCTGCAGCAAATTTAAATCAAAATGTGGCTGAATGACATTTTGAGGAGAAAAATATTCTCTCAGAAATAAGTGCAACTATCTCTGTGAGTGAAACTGTTATTTTATGCAAACATGTTACTATGTAATAAATGAAGTGATGGCGGAAAAATAAAACTTTCTTTAAATTATCTATCATAATCCCCCCAATAAAAATGGAAATAGCTCAGATGGAATGAAAGGCCCAGTGCTATCAAAGTCAATTCTATCTTGAAATTGGACTACATATGGAAGATTTATTGAGAATTTCTTTCTGTCCATAGGGAACTGCACAGCTCACAGTTAGCATACAGAAAATTAAACAATATGACACACATATGTAACACACATCACAAATATACTTGACCACAAAGACACATATTTAAACACAATAACACACAAATACTCTTACACACACACACACACACACACACACTTATAGGTATATACTGAAACATTAACAAACAATAACTGCTTAATAAGTGTCTTATATAACATATGAGTTTTATCAGTAACTGATTTATTTCCAAACGGTGATGATGACAGTGGTGGCGATCATAGTAGTAGTAGTAGTAGTGGTGGTGGTGGTGGTAGTAGTAGTAGTAAAGATAATAAAAGCTCTTCATCTTTTCATGTCAGAAGATAAAGCTTTCAGGGAGAGTAAAGTGGGACAATAACAAACAAGAATGTCTTTGCTGCAAGCTTCCCCTACGAGTGTATAATGGACTGTC
>NC_069003.1:23922390-23923099 GCF_001194135.2 Octopus bimaculoides
AATCTATTAAGCAACAACTACCCCAAAAACATACTACCCACTCCAATTATGAAGAAAGGAAGGGATAAAACCCATAAACTGACCACAGTCTGTCTACCCTATGTGAAAAGCCTCTCCGAAAAGATACAAAAGATATGGGGGCCCATATGATGTCAGGACAGTATTCAAGAGTAATACAACACTTCGCAAATATCTCCTTCGAGTAAAACCACCAATAGAAGAGAATATGACCAAAGACTGCATGTACTCCATCCCATGCAGCTGTGGTAGGTTATACAAAGGCTAGACATGTTGCCCCCTCAAAATAAGGGTAGAGGAACATCGCAAAGCTGTGACATGAGAAGATATTGATAAATCAGGTATAGCTGATCATGGATGGAAAAACACAGGCCACCTCCCCCTGTGGGATGAAGGGTGTTGCACCAAACACTTGTTCTTGGTGCCATGTAGTGAGACTGAACCTGAAACCAAGTAGTTGGGAAGCAAACTTCTTAGCCACACAGCCATGCAGATAATTTATAAATAGACAGTTAAGCTTAAGATCAAACGACTGAGTAGTATTCAGATAACTAAACAACCTGTTGAAGTTCTCACGAAATAGAGAGATAATGAAATTATCACAGCTTAGTAAACTTTAACGACATATCAGTGTTTCGATGAAATAGAGAGATTGAAAGAGATGTTGCAGGTATGGCTTTTGGCATGCATG
>NC_069003.1:23923474-23926254 GCF_001194135.2 Octopus bimaculoides
GGAGCAATGACAATGAATTTCATACCATGAACTCCCAGGGAGTATCGTAACGAGGTTCAATTTCTGAAGGGTTGCTTAAATGGAGCCCTACTGACCCCACCTATTTGTTTCTGTTGTGCCTGTAATTCAAAGGGTCAGCCTTGTCACACTCTGTGTCATGCTGAATATCCCCAAGAACTACGTTAAGGGTACATGTGTCTGTGGAGTGCTCAGCCACTTGCACGTTAATTTCACGAGCAGGCAGTTCCGTTGATCGGATCAACTGGAACCCTCGACGTCGTAAGCGACGGAGTGCCAACAACAATATATTCGTAAGACTTGGTGTTTCCATTATGTATTCATCCAAATGATTTTTATTCAGCATATATAATGCACCTATCGTTGTTGTTTTCATCATCATCTAACTAGCTAAATATTTCCTGTGAACATGTCATCTGAACTCGACGATGGCCTAATCTCATGCAACATGCAGCATATTAATTTAGCCAGCTGCTCATGCATTAACAAATTGTTATTCACATGAGTGCACATTTATGCACAAGCATGCATGCGGACACACATACACACACACACCTCAGACCTTGATTCAGCTATTAATATAGTATCATAAATCCGAAATAACTTCAGCAACTAATTGATTATTATTATCTCATAATTGTCATTATTATTATTATTATTATTATTATTATTATTATTATTATTATTATTATTATTATTACTATTAGGGTGATGAGTGGCAGAACTGACAACATTCCAGATAAAATGTTTTGTTACACAGTTACATTCCATCAAGTTGATTTTGCCTCTTCTCAATGGTTTTCTAAATCTCCTAGCCTTACCATTATTTTCTTCTCACTCTGACCACTGACCCTCACCAGTAACACTTCCTCCTCCTCCTCCCCTAACCCACAAGTTTCCTCCTCTCTAATCCCACTTCATTTATCTTTCAACACCAGTAAACATTTTCATTCACACTCTCTCATTCTCTGCAAGGGCTTCGCTGCAAATATTAGACCTGTCTTCTTCCTCATCACATAGAATTATTCCACCATTTGAATTATGTTGTATTAACCTGCAGAACTTGAGATTCTTGTGTTTTAGTGATTACATGTTACTACTACTACTACTACTACTACTACTAATAATAATAATAATAATAATAATAATAATAGGAGTGGCTGTGTGGTAAGTAGCTTGCTTACCAACCACATGGTTCTGGGTTCAGTCCCACTGCGTGGCACCTTGGGCAAGTGTCTTCTACTATAACCTCGGGCCGACCAAAGCTTTGTGAGTGGATTTGGTAGACGGAAACTGAAAGAGGCCCGTTGTATATATGTATATATATATATATATGTGTGTGTGTGTGTGTGTGTGTGTATGTTTGTGTGTCTGTGTTTGTCCCCCCAACATCGCTTGACAACTGATGCTGGTGTGTTTATGTCCCTGTAACTTAGCGGTTCAGCAAAAGAGACCGATAGAATAAGTACTAGGCTTACAAAGAATAAGTCCTGGGGTCGATTTGCTCGACTAAAGGCGGTGCTCCAGCATGGCCGCAGTCAAATGACTGATACAAGTAAAAGGGCAAAAGAGTAATAATAATATTGTTGTATTTGGGGATGGTCATGTTGCCAGTTTAGCCAATAAAAACACACGCACTATATATTTGGTGTTAATTTGCTTCAGATTTATTTTATTTTTTTACGTTAATCGTATTTCGGCCAGAATTCTTTCGTCACACTTCTGTGACCTCATCAGTGGTCCTTTCCTTACTAACGATCAGCCATTTTGTATTTTTAGCCATACAAAAAAAGCTGATCGTTAGTAAGGAAAGACAGACAAATAAGAAAGAAGAAAGCAAAAGAACCACTGATGAGGTCACAGAAGTGTGACGAAAGAACTCTGGCCGAAATACAAGGTACCACACAGTGGGACTGAACCTGGAACCATGTGGTTGCGAAGCATGATTCTAACCACACAGCCAAGCATTTGAATGTAGAATACTGTAGAATACTGCAACGATCATGGAGGAATAATCCAATCATGTTCACGTCAAGATGCAGTCAAGTAACTGTAATATCATACAATTCCAGAATGGATTTGAATAAACCAAAGTTTAAAAAGAAAAAAAAAACTCAAGTGTTAAACAATAACAAATTTGATGGATCACTCTTAGTGATTTTAAGTTAGCTGCATTAATGGAAGCTGATAAGAGCCTAGAGGTTGAGAATATTATTGTTGCAGAATGAGATAGAAGAAAAAAAAAACAAAAAACAAAACAAAACCATGGATTACTTGATATGGATGTAATGAAAGTTGATAGTTTTATATTAATACATGAGACAGAGGTTCCAAGACAATTTGTCTGATTAAGAAGTTTTAAAGGTAACATTCATCTCAAAGGTAACATTGGCTTCAAATTTTGCCAGAAGGCCAGAAAATTTAGGAGAGAGGATGAGAATCGATTACATTGTTCAACAGGTATTTGTCTTATTGACCCCGAAAAGGTGAAAGGAAAAGATGACTTCGGTGGAAATTGAACTCAGAACATGTTGTTGTTGGCACTCTGTCGCTTACGACGTCGAGGGTTCCAGTTGATCTGAGCAACGGAACAGCCTGCTCGTGAAATTAACGTGCAAGTGGCTGAGCACTCCAAGAGGGGAATAAGTTAAATAAAATCATAATTAACTGATCCTCCTGTATTTTCTTTTACCCAAAACCAGAAGCTTTTCAGCAACCCTTCATATTGATCATTATTCAGACAGGTTTATATTTGATACGAT
>NC_069003.1:23926264-23929631 GCF_001194135.2 Octopus bimaculoides
TATATATATATATATACACACACACACACACACACACATACAGGGTGGGGGACTGAAAAGTACCTGGCTTTAAGGGTATCGCAAAAGGCTTGGTTGGAGGCCCAACCTTCCGAGTTCTTTTATAAGGCTTAGAAAAACTAAAGGATCACTGCAATAAGTGTGAATCTGAGCAGAGAATATGTTGAATAAAATCATAATTCACTGATCCTCCTGTATTTTCTTTTACCCAAAACCAGAAGCTTTTCAGCAACCCTTCATATTGATCATTATTCAGACAGGTTTATATTTGATACGATCGATGTAAGTAAATTAAAATAACTTTTTCTATTCAGTTTTCTGTTTCTTCAACAACATGCAACAAATACAAAGGGATATTGCAATCAACAGAATTTCACTGATGCTGACTTAAACATATGACACAGAGAAATTTTTTACTGATATGACGGTAGAAAGCAGTGGTGCAAATTGTACTGGACAACTTTTGTTTTCAGAAGTGCAAACAGGGATGTTAAAAAAATGCCCTCTCACAGTGTAGATGTCAAAGAGGATAAAAATTAGTTTTGTTATTGAATCATGAAGTTGAAATCTTCAATACTAAAAGAAACCTGTAAACCATATACTAATAAAAAAAAAAATATTTCAAAATTGGAATTTGTAAGAATATTCTAGATAGTGAAGACTTTAATGCTTTCTTTTCGTAAAAGTGACATATTCTAAACTAATTAATAAGCAGCTTTCTTTTAGTAAAGATTGCATACCGTTGGTTGCATCACTTGAGAGTATGTAATCCTGATGCAGTATCAAGAACCAATGATTCAAATTGATGATGTTCCAAACAAGGTTATTTAAATAACCGCGATGCAAGTGTAAAGGTTATATGTGAAATGCTTTCACAAGGCAGAGACATCCTGTATTACATTTGTCAAGTGCATTAACCATAGCTGAAATAAGATACACAAATAGAGAGAGGAAAAAGCCTTAATGATGATGGTATGGTTTCATAGATGGGTGTAGGATTTTTGCTTGGATGATAAATTTAAATTGAGCTCGGGTTGTAGGTCACTAGAATATATTTTTAGCCATAGTTGTGGTTTACTGAAAGTAACATCTGTACATGTGGGTTATAAAGAAAAGCAGAAATACCATGAACTACACAGTAACAGAGTTGACTTTTTTTAATGCTGCTATAGGGGTTGTGTGTGTGTGTGTGAGAGAGAGAGAAAGAAAGAAAAGTGATGAGATACAATGGGACATATCTAGTCTATGCCAGCATGGTAAACAGGCATTAAATAACGATGATGATGATATAATGCACATACAGGATATTTGGGTTAAATTTGATGATTCTTTTTGTCTCTCTCTCGTTTACTCGATTACTTGTTTCAGTCATTTGACTGCGGCCATGCTGGAGCACCGCCTTTAGTCGAGCAAATCGACCCCAGGACTTATTCTTTGGAAGCCTAGTACTTATTCTATCGGTCTCTTTTTGCCGAACTGCTAAGTTACGGGGACGTAAACACACCAGCATCGATTGTCAAGCGATGTTGGGGGGACAAACACAGACACACAAACATATACACACACATACATATACATATATATATATATATATATATATATATATATATATATATATATATATATATATATATATATATATATATATATATATATATATACGACAGTCTCTTTTTATTTTATTTATTTATTTTTTTTTCAGAAACAGTTTAATGTATTAGTGAACAGTCAATGGTGTTGGGAAACATCAAAGTTAGTTATCTGACATGGAGGACTGGAAGCCATCTGACATGGAGGACTGGCAGCCATCTGACATGGAGGACTGGAAGCCATCTGACTATTGGAGAAAAGTTATTTGTATCATGGTGATTTGTGCCAGGTATCAAAATGCCAACATCATCACTGCTGCTCAATGCTCTGTGAACACTAAAAGCTGTATGACATGCCACGGGCATGTCCCACACATCATGTAAACCAAAGTCCTCCAAACTGTGATGGTGTTTGGATGTGTCTCCAGTGAGGGTGACATCACGCTACCAAATAACTTTGAACAGGGTCTTAGACTCAATTCAGAAGGCTATGTGAAGCTACTGGAGACTGTGGTCAAACCCTGGCTGGAGAGAGTTGCTGTTGGAATTGGAAGGCTTATGTAACAGGATTCAGTTGTTTGCCATATCACCGGAAAGAGTCAGAAGTGGTGGCTGGAGAGTTTCTGTGACTTCACTAGCTCCAATTTCTGGCCTCCGAATTCCCACAATTCTAATCTGTGTCCATAGCCTGCACTAGGTGCATCCAACACCATTCCTACATACTGAGTAGGGGCGATTACCTGATGGAATAATGGTCTTATTCACCTTCTTGCTAACAACTTTGGTCTTTGCTAGGTTAACTTTGAGGCTCTTTGATTCTAGGTTTTGTTTCTATACCTAGAATCTCCTTCCAGCTTGTGTTACATGAGCATGGTCATCAGGTTTAGAGTAATTCTCACAGGCAGCTAGACTTAAATTCTTCTGTTGTGGCCAGGAGAACAATGATGAATAGGAAGACACTGAGAGGTGAATTTTTGTGAACTACTTGTACACTAAATTCATTACTGTACCCATGGTTGGCTCTCACCCTACTCACAGCACCCTTTATACATGGCTTGCACAGCTCCAACAAGCCATTCACCAACTCCTAACTTCCTTAGAGAACAACATCAGATAACAGAGCAAAGGACTCTGATAAAGACTTTCTTCAGGTTGAAGAATGTCAAGTACAATGGCTTACTTTTAGCTAAAGACATCTCTTGCAGCTGTCCCACTAGGAAGATGGTATCCTAGCGCTCCTCCCTTGCACAAAGCCAATGTGCATCTCATCTAGCCTAATTCTCTTCCTAATCAAGTGGGCTATAACTCCCTCTGTAACTTTCATGATCTGGTTCAACAGTTTGATACCTCTGCACTTGTTTCTAAGGCACTTCTTTTACTCTTGTAGCAACTAACCATAATGCTGTTAGAGAAGTTACTGGATATGATACTTTCCTGAGCCACTTTATTACATGAGCCACTTGATTACATGAGCCACTTGATTACATGAGCCACTTGATTACATGAGCCACTTGATTACATGAGCCACTTGATTACATGAGCCACTTTATTATATGAGCCACTTGATTACATGAACCACTTGATTACATGAACCACTTGATTACATGAGCCACTTGATTACATGAGTCACTTGATTACATGAGCCACTTGATTACATGAGCCACTTGATTACATGAGCCACTTTATTATATGAGCCACTTGATTACATGAGCCACTTGATTACATGAGCCACTTGATTACATGAGCCACTTGATTACATG
>NC_069003.1:23930230-23933934 GCF_001194135.2 Octopus bimaculoides
CTGAGCCACTTTATTACATGAGCCACTTGATTACATGAGCCACTTGATTACATGAGCCACTTGATTACATGAGCCACTTGATTACATGAGCCACTTGATTACATGAGCCACTTTATTATATGAGCCACTTGATTACATGAACCACTTGATTACATGAACCACTTGATTACATGAGCCACTTGATTACATGAGTCACTTGATTACATGAGCCACTTGATTACATGAGCCACTTGATTACATGAGCCACTTTATTATATGAGCCACTTGATTACATGAGCCACTTGATTACATGAGCCACTTGATTACATGAGCCACTTGATTACATGAGCCACTTGATTACATGGGTGATTAAGTTGAATCCTACTCCACCAAATATTTGAACTGTTTAGCGTTCAGATTATTCTGTCAAACATAATGCTTATTAATTCACATTGCTTTGAATTAATTAATCATGCATTATCTCACAGCTTTGTGATTTCAATTACATAATTGTTTATTTTTTACAATGACAATAGGTAGTTATGAGAAGCTGGACCTGGTCAGTATGAACAAAAAAAAAACAGATAGAATAATTGAACCAGATATGGCTGGTTTGAATAATAAACAGATAAGCATTTCAGCAGTGATTCCTGATGATCCAGAGGCTTTCCCTGTCTTCATATCCTTAATTACTTTATCTACAGTCATAGCCAATAGTTTGAAACATAGGTCTGAAAATTAGAATTTTTATATTAAATGTTGTATTGAAAGTAAGCAATTTGGTCGAGAACTATGTTTTTTTGAGTTTGCCTGTTTTTTTCTTCTATATATTGAGCCACCAGATCGATTATTAGGTAAATATATCTCTACGTTGTATATATTTGAATCAAATTATACTCTTACTCTTTACTCTTTTACTTGTTTCAGTCATTTGACTGTGGCCATGCTGGAGCACCGCCTTTAGTCGAGCAAACCAACCCCAGGACTTATTCTTTGTAAGCCTAGTACTTATTCTATCGGTCTCTTTTGCCGAACCACTAAATTACGGGGACTTAAACACACCACCATCGGTTGTCAAGCGATGTTGGGGGGACAAACACAGACACACAAACATAGACACATACATATACATATATATATACATATATATGACAAGCTTCTTTCAGTTTCCGTCAACCAAATCCACTCACAAAGCTTGAATGAACCTCTTATCATATGTCATCAAACCAGACATGATATTACCTGAAATATGTGTGTGTGTGTGTGTGTGTGTATAGATATGTTTATATACATATGTACGTATATATGTATATATTACTCTTTTACTTGTTTCAGTCAGTTGACTGCGGCCATGCTGGAGGACCGCCTTTAGTCGAGCAAATCGACCCCAGGACTTATTCTTTGTAAGCCTAGTACTTATTCTATCGGTCTCTTTTGCCGAACCGCTAAGTTACGGGGACGTAAACACACCAGCATCGGTTGTCAAGCGATGTTGGAGGGACAAACACAGACACACAAACACACATATATACATATACATATATACGACGGGCTTCTTTCAGTTTCCGTCTACCAAATCCACTCACAAGGCTTTGGTCGGCCCGAGGCTATAGTAGAAGACACTTGCCCAAGGTGCCACGCAGTGAGACTGAACCCGGAACCATGTGGTTGGTAAGCAAGCTACTTACCACACAGCCACTCCTGCGTTTATATACATGTGTGTGTGTGTGTGTGTGAGTGGGCATATTCATATATCTATATCTAAATAAACAGGTAATATTGGTGAAGGATAATGAGAGAGGGAGAGAGGGGGGGAGAAAGAGAGAGAGAGAAAGGGTGTATGTAAGAATGGAAGAAAGAAAAGAGAAAGAAAGTAGAGTTGAAAGTAACTCTAGGTAACGTACATAGTTGTTTGTTTTATTATAGCTCTGTGCCTTTGTAACATATATATATATACGCCCACGTGTGCATACAAGTGTGTATATATAATACACACATGCACACACAGCACGGATAATTGCTATCTATCTATTTAAAGGTCGCCAAGTCATAAGCAAAGGAAGTCGCAATGAACCAAACTAATAGTGGTTAACAATATATACATACTTACTTGTGCGCAAGTGTATATGTGTGCAGGCATGTATATATGTGTATGTGTGTATATGTATATATATCAGGTGTTTTTAAACTTTTTGACTTGCGGACCCCTTTATATTTCAGGCTTCACCTTAGGGATCCCTTATACACGCTTATGAAATTTATACATAAATATTTGCTTAAAATAACATATATTTTTACATTTATTTATTTAACAGTATCTAACAAATAGGTTTATTGTCAATTAAAAGATTTCGATTAAAAAAACATATATAAAATCAAATTGCCCATTAGAAGTATTTGCTGTCCACGGACCCCCTGTCTTGTCCTTGCGGACCACAGTTTGAAAACCCCTGATATATATCACCATCATGCTGTCATGGGTTGGATGGTTTGACACGGAGCTGTCCTGACTCCAATAGTTTGTCTTGGCTTGGTTTCTATGGCTGGATGCCCCTCCTAATGCCAATCACTTAACAGAGTGTGTTGGGACACTTTTTATATGCCACCGGCAAGGGTGTGTTTACACATCAGTGGCACAGGTGTGTTTATGCAGCACTGGCACAGGTACTTTTTAAGTGGCACTGACACCTGAAAGGTCAAACCTGTATATGTGGAAGACAGTAATTTTATTTAGCTTGATGCATCTTATGAAGTGTGAGTTTTTACTTCTGCATAGAGACATGGTTTACACAGCCACCAGTAACACTGCCATCCCAACCACTCCCACCACCACTGCTACCACCACCACCACCACTACCACCGCCGCCGCCACTCCCACCACCACCACCATCACACAATATTTCAGTAATGATCTTTATAAAACTATGACATGGTCCAATGAGAAAGTGGCAGGCACTTTAGTCAATAGGATTTACTGCAGTATATGACAGGTACTTTCATATACAACAGACCAATGATACACAAATAAAAGCAGACAATCAATATGTTTAATGGTTGTCTTTACCTCATTAACCACACACATTAAATGCACAGGCTTCACATAGAGTATAATAGAAACTGAGAGATATCTCTGTCTATTGTCAACAAATAGTGTTTATGATCAAGTTCTTTTCAGCTAACCTGCAGGAAGGAATTCAAACCTGTAGGAATTCCCATTAAACATTCACTGAGTATTGTGGAGGTGCATGGCTTAGTGGTTAGGGTGCTGGACTTATGATCATAAGATTGTAGTTTCGATTCCTGAACCAGGCAATGCACTGTGCTCTTGAGCAAAACACTTTCTTTCATGTTGCTCCAGTCCACCAAGCTGGTAAAAGATGAGTAATCTTGTGATGAGCCAGTTTGTTCATTCCAACCTACATAGGCGCAGAAGTGGCTGTGTGGTAAGTAGCTTGCTTACCAACCACATGGTTCCGGGTTCAGTCCCACTGCGTGGCACCTTGGGGAAGTGTCTTCTACTATAGCCTCGGGCCGACCAAAGCCTTGTGACTGGATTTCATAGACTGAAACTGAAAGAAGCCCGTCGTATATATGTATATATATATATATATATATATGGGAGAATATACAAAAAATAACAACAGACGAGGACAGGTGGTGTAAATAACAAAAGTATATATTAGTATGACGCTCGGGAATATGGAAAGTCTTTGACGTTTCGAGCT
>NC_069003.1:23934369-23934685 GCF_001194135.2 Octopus bimaculoides
GGTGGGTGTAAGGAATTGGATGGGGTGGAGTGGGAAGGTAGAGTAGGAGTGTGTTGGGGTGTGGTGGGATGAGCTTATGAGGGGGTGTTGACGAGGAGGGAGAAGGGGAAGGTGGATGTAAGAGAGGGGGAAGATGGGTATGGGAGGGGAGAGGAAGAGAGGAGAGAGGGTATATATATATATATGCGTGTGTGTATGTGTTTGTCCCCCCACCATCGATGGTGGTGTGTTTACGTCCCCGTAACTTAGCGGTTCGGCAAAAAGAGACCGATAGAATAAGTACTAGGCTTACAAAGAATAAGTCCTGGTGTCGATT
>NC_069003.1:23934695-23937788 GCF_001194135.2 Octopus bimaculoides
AAAGAATAAGTCCTGGTGTCGATTTTCTCGACTAAAGGCGGTGCTCCAGCATGGCTGCAGTCAAATGACTGAAACAAGTAAAAGAGTAAAGAGTTCTATATATCATGATATGTCTATTCACATACAATAATGATATTGTAGAAATACATGCCATATTCATTCTATAACCAGGTGTTGTAAGTATATATATATATGTAGCAATATACCATGCTAATTAGATCTACCCTATAATTGTTATACTTTTAACCAAAAAACTTTAAAAGACCCCCTTCGGTAATAATGATGATGGGATTGCACCAAGTTCCCCTCCGAGGCACAAGTCTGGGCAAGGTTGTTTATGGAAGACCAGCAGTCACCCATGCGTACCAGCCTTTCCTCTCCATGCCATCGATGTTATCCAAGGGAACAGGCAAACGCCGATACAGCTTGGCACCAGTGACGTCACAACTCATATATTCTGATATTATTGTGAGGATTGGACAAAAGAATAATAAGAACAAGAATAATAAGAACAAGAATAATAAGAACAATAATCATCATCAATAATCATGGCAGAATCATTAGCACGCTGGGCGAAATGCTTACCGGTATTTCGTCTGCCGTTACGTTCTGAGTTCAAATTCCACCGAGGTCAACTTTGCCTTTCATCCTTTCGGGGTCGATAAATTAAGTACCAGTTACGCACTGGAGTCGATGTAATCGACTTAATCCTTTTGTCTGTCCCCTCTATGTTTAGCCTCTTGTGGGCAATAAAGAAATAAGAAACGTTAGCGCGCCGGGCGAAATGCTTACCGGTATTTTGTCTGCCGCTACATTCTGAGTTCAATTCCGCCGAGGTCAACTTTGCCTTTCATCCTTTCAAGGTCAATAAATAAAGTACCAGTTACACACTGGGGTCGATGTAATCGACTTAATCCCTTTGTCAGTCCTTGTTTGTCCCCTCTATGTTTAGCCCCTTGTGGGCAATAAAGAAATAAGAACAATAATCATCATCTAATGTCTGTTGTCCATGCTGGCATGGAGTAGGACGGTTTGACCAGGGCTGGCAAGCAGGCTCCAGTCTGATTTGGAATGGTTTCTATAGCTGGATGTCATTCCTAATGCCAACCACTTTACAGAGTGTGCTGGGTGCTTTTACATGGCACTGCACTTACGTGCCACTGTGCTTCTATGTGGCACCACATAAATGCTATTTTCCTTTCTCTAGAAATGTGCTACTAATGGATTCGAAGACATGGTGTCCAGTGAAACTAAAGTGCTAGGAAGTGAATAATAATTTGTCAGCATGGGAAAAGAATAAATGGAAGCCGAAGGGAAAAGTGAAGAAGAAAAAGTAAGAAAAAAGACAAAGAAGGTGAAGAAGAAAGTAAAGAAAACAAAGAGGAAAAAAAGAAAGGGAGAAGGAGGAGGTGGAAGAGGAGGGATAATGTTTCCCAGTATGTGGCTGGTATTTATTTTATCAATCTTGAAAAGATTGAGAGATGAAAAAAAAACAAAAACAAAAAATGTTACATAGGCAGGAACTGAACTCGTAACGTTGAGAAATGTCGCTAAATATCACAAAGCATTTTTCTCCAGTGCTCTACCGCTTCTACCACACATAGACTGTGTTGTTAAAGAAAAATTAGATCTATTGTAGTTGCTGGCATCTTTTCCCAGATATTGCATTGTTTGTTTTTCTTTTAATAGTAAGACACTGGTGCCATCCATACTACTGTAACAGTTATGGCTATTGTTGTAGTTAAAATTGTCAGCCATATCAACACTAGCGCTGCAGCATTACAAATTATGTAAACAGACGGAGTGCAGCTGCACACACACACACACATATATACACACACACATATATACACATACATATACACACATACATACACACACACATATACATATATAAACGTAGTACGTAACCCATGCCAGTATTGACAATGGACGTTAAATGATGATATATATACACATATATACATATTATATACACACAGATACATATATACATATATATACACAAACATATACATGTATATATATATATATATATATATATATATATATATATATATATATATATATATATATATATATATATATATATATATATATATATGCATATGCATCCAAACATATACATGTATATATATATATATATATATATATATACACACACATGCATATGCATCTAAGCATATATATATACAAACACACACACACACACACACACACGCATACATACATATTCATACAAGTGCGTGCATGTATGTATATATATGCACACATACATACATATACATACATACTCACACATGACCTGTTTTTTTTGTTTGTTTGTTTTTCTTCTTCCTAGCCAGCCACAACTGCAAAACGTATCATTTCAAACAGTCAGCCTAACACAAGTTAAACAACAATATAGCAACCAAATCTTATTAAAACAACAGCAACAACAACAAAAAAACCCCACAAAGGACAACAACCCTTTCTATAATTTTGAAGCATGTGACAAGGTCACACATTTTTTTTAAAAGAAATATATACCCAAAACCAGAGATTGCAATGTTGGCGTAGGCACAGCGTCAAATAACTGAGTTGATTTGTATCCTGTCTTCGGCACTTCTCACTCAATGGATGGCCCAGTTTGCCTAGCTGTAAACAGGTACCACAAGGGGGTATGGTTTTACTATAACTAGTCCACTTAGCTGTAAATAGATACTAGATACCAGTGCAGTATAGTTCACTGTATGGTGTACAAGGACTAAGACATTTGAATGTCAATAGTCCAGTCCACCTGGCTGTAAGTAGGTATCACAGTGTGGTATAGTTCACTAGGCAGCTCTCAACAGCCCAGCCGCCCAGTCCACTTAGCTGTATGTAGGTACCACAGTCTGGTATAGTCAACTGTACTGTGTCCTCGAACGCCAATGAATTTGCATTCTTCATTTTCAGTCTGGAAGCAGAACAGTGAATAAAATGCAAGACTTTTCAAAAGTTTAACACGGTATTGTTTAAAGACCAAAAGATGGGGCCGTGTTTCTTAGTTTCTCTTTATCGAAAGAATTGAGAGAGAGAGAGAGAGAGTGTGTGTGTGTGTGTGTGTGTGTG
>NC_069003.1:23938464-23939003 GCF_001194135.2 Octopus bimaculoides
ATATATAAAACTTTGCTTGGCTAAAACATGGTTCTTAATATATAATATCGTATTCAAAGTATAGCCGTTCTATCGATTGCGCTCTTTTCTTTGGACATCTATCTATCTATCTATCTATCTATCTATCTATCTATCTGAGTGTGTGTAAGGTAAGCTACATACACATACAATCCTCCTTACATATGAACAACATCATTATACACGAGAAACAGACATTGCATATATATATACACGCACACATACAAGACATGTTATAAGACAATATATTAGATATCAAATGGGTAAATGTTATCAAATATTACTCGCCATATATATATATATAAACATAGATAGATAGATAGATAGATAGATAGATAGATAGATAGATAGATAGATAGATAGATAGATAGATAGATAGACATCTTTAACCGTTTTATCACCATTATATTGAAGTAAACTGCTTTCGTATCACATAATTTTGAAAAGAAGAATGTAGTGAAATAATTAGCGGGTTTTCAGAATGGCTATCAATATGCGTGTGTATATATATATATATATAT
>NC_069003.1:23939206-23941076 GCF_001194135.2 Octopus bimaculoides
TTCTCTTCTTCATGAGGTGATGATAGCTATTCCGAAATTCCGCTAATAATTTTATCCTTATTACGCTAGTGTTTGGAACATAAATTACTATGAAATTTGGAGGAGAGGTTCTTAAATTTAGATCACTTTAAACCACTAAGTTAAATATCATCGAACCAGGAATGGTTTTCTTAGGCGGTTTGCTATCAAAAAGAACCCATCAATGTCTACACACACACACACACACACACAGACGTGCCAGTATATATATATAGAGAGAGAGATAGGGTGCGGAGAGAGTGAGAGAAAGAACAGCAGAAAAAAGTATTGTACAGTGCCCGCTTTTTAAATCAACAGTCAAGTGCGCCACAGATTTTGCGCAGATACAAAATAAAAAGCCAGGTAATAAGAAAGCAGAGTTACACATGCACACACATACGTGAGAGTGTGTGTGTGTGTGTGTAGCAAGCGAGGACATTTAAAAAAGTAGATTGCTTCAAAATATAAATGTGCGTATAGAACTTGCACAGTTAAAAGTTCACAGCGTAGAGACACACATTTTTCCTTTTCTAATACGCAACTGTTTAACTATTCGGCAATTTATGGATGTTTTGTGTGAGTGCGTGCATTTTTAGTTAGTTAGCAGCGGTGGTGCCGATGGTAGGTCACATTCCTGATCAGTGGTTACGAATATGAAAGAAAGCTCAATACGTGATACATGGTGTACACATACACACACACACACATAACAGAGAGAAGAGGGAGAGATAGATAGATAGATAGATAGATAGATAGATAGATAGACATTCACTTATACATATATTTATTAAAATGCAAGAGGATGGCTGCGGGCTTAAAGAGTCCACTTGACTCTTTCACGTCGGAAGTACAATTCTTTTAAAAGTGAGTAGAGTGATGGATGGTCTTTCTTGCACACGAGTGGCCAGCCATTTCGCACGTACACACACGTGCGTGGAGGCCACTATGTGGACTGCCAATGTGCTAGAAGATCACATGTCATGTGTCTACTAAGACCGGTTAATTCTCAAAGTGAATTTAGCGAAGTAACAATATATATATATATATATGTGTGTGTACGGATGAGTGCGTGTGTTGCGTCAGTTTTTTTAGTCGGGTAATTTTTGACGGTGAGAAAGCGTAGTTGTAAAGAAACGCGCAACAAAAGAAAAGAAAAGAAAAGAAAAGACATCAAAAAACAACTCCACATGTTTCTCAATAGTTTTTCTTTTCTTTTTTTCTGTTTTCACATTCAGCCGTATGTTCACAGTAACTCTCTCTCCGGTCTATGAAGAAGAGGCAGATAAGATATTGGTCCGAAAACATCAACGACTGGACACATCTCAACATAATATAACTAACGCAGCCCTTTTGCTAGTGACGGAGGACAGATTAGTGGCGGAATGCTGACTGCCTGAGGGCCGAGAGCGCGCCAGTCACGGGAAAAGGAGAGAGAGAAAGAAAGAACTGTGAGAAAGTGAGGTAAAATTAGTATTGTGTGTGAGAAAGCTATATAAAAAAATATGCATAGTTATTCTGCGCACTTCTGGTTGCTTTACTAAATATATAAAAATCGCGCCTTATTACTGTAACCAAACACACTCGACTGCAACGTTTGCGCGTTAGCCCAGCGAACAAATGCACCTATCTATCTATCTGTCTATGTGGCTGTCTGTCCATTTAGAGTTCACTGTCGAAAGGAAAAGTATTCGGCACCACTGTAGAGATTAATAATGGTTTCGGGTTTAGTGAATCGGAGAGACCCCCCCCCCACCACCACCACCATAGTTTCCGCCCATCCAATTTCACACACGGTTTAGATAGCCTTGAAAACACTTGCCAAACTGTTCAACCATTCCTAAACAATATATAT
>NC_069003.1:23942241-23944863 GCF_001194135.2 Octopus bimaculoides
CTCTCTCTCTCTCTCTCTCTCTCTCTCTCTCTCTCTCTCTCTCTCACGTAAGTGAAACCCAGAAAGCTTTAAGAGTCGCAGCTGAAAGAAGAATTCTTTCGACATTCAACGACAATCTTATTATGAGTAGATTCATCATATATACACGCACATATATACAAACAAACATAGTTACATAAATACATGAGCACACAAGAACACGCGCGAGCGAAATACTTGTTCGCTTTGTAACCAGTCTCACATCATGGCACTTTGGGGCCATGAAGTGGGGCCACTATAGACTCAGACCAACCAATGGATGGTGAGTGAATTTGATAGGCGGAAACTATGTGGAAGCATATCGCGCGTGTGCATGTGTGTGTGTGTGTAAGTATATATATAATCATCATAATCATCATCATTCAGCATCTATTTTTTTTTTCTTGTGATGGCAAAGATTGGACGGCTTGACAGAAGCTGGCATGGCCAGGACCCACACCAGGCTCCATGTATGTTTTCGCTTTATTCCTACAGCATGATGCCCTGCCTAATGCCAACCACTTTACAGTGCATTGGATGCTGTTTATGTGGTTCCAGCACCAATGCTTTTGACGTGACACCAGCTCCTTCATATATATGTGTGTGTGTGTGTGTGTCATCGTCATCATTTAACGTCCGTGACCCATGCTGACATGGGTTGGACGGTTTGACAGGAGCTGATAAGTTGGAGAGCTGCACCAGGCTCCAATTGTTTGTTTTGTATGTATGTATGTATCTGCCATCCCATCACCCTCATAACTTGGTGGTTCAGTTAAACAGCCAACAGAATAAGTACTAGACTTGTGAATATATATATATATATATATATATATGTGTGTGTGTGTGTGTGTGTGTGTGTGTGTGTGTGTGTGTGTGTGAGTAAAAATAAATACAAAAAAAGGGTTTTGTATGAACGTGTATAGAGGAATATATTATTTTATTTAAAAGAGTTCCAACTCTGTCTGTTTTTTTATGTTTTATTTATATTCTTGTAGAATTAATGTGGGATATAGAATATGGAATATATAATATATAATATAAAAATGGATGGTACAATGAAATGAAGTATTGAATGTCTTATTGAATATATGGAATATGTCTTATTGAATATATGAAATATTGAGTGTTCAATATAAAGGATTAAATATATAAAGGCAAATACGTATTTTCAATACCTTGTGGTATTTCATCATGGCCGGTATCTGACAGTGGGTCCCTTGTTCAATCTATCCCTCAGACTTCTCGTTTCTCCATCATTGCCCTCCATCAACCACCTAACTGCATATTTCATCACCATTTTCTGCGATACCAGTGTATCTATCTTGCAACGTGGATCATTTCATTTGCCATCCAGCTTACATTCTTAACACGACCCTCTCTACTGACATTTTAAATTCATGACCCTACTTTGTTACCAAGTTATCTTTCCTTATCTACCACTATACATCTCTCACTCTCCTCACACATTACATCTGTCTCTTCCTTCACACTTTTGCAACCTACCCACCCACACATCGTCTGCCTTTCTCTCATCCATCTCCTGTCTACTGTATTACCATTACTATCCTTCCGTTCTTCACAGACTCTTCTGCAATGCATATAATACAAGTAGCCATGTACTTCCTGTAAAGCTTGTTCTAGCATCTTCTCACATAACACTGTGTAACATAATCTTTAATTGTTTGTTTTTGGTCAGACAGTGTTATTTCCTATTTGCTTCTTTCTAGAAATCAAAGGAAATGACTTCTATGCTCTTTGCTTTTGTGACCTGGACATCAATGTTTTGAAACTGACCTATTTTCCATTACATTTCAGACAGATTTAGTGCTGAGTTGCTGAAGCAGAAATATCATTATAGCAAACATTCTGCTCAATACTACAGATATGCTTGCCAGTTGTTTGACCATAACCACCTGAGAATGTCCCTTAGTGACTGACAATATGTGCATCTCTGATGATGAGCAGGAGTAGTGGGGCAACACTCTAGCCATGTGTTGAGGGGTATTCTTTGGGGTTTGAATAAATGCAGCAAAAGCAACGTTTGAAGGAAATGTTAGCCATTTTTCATACTTTCTGGGGTAAGCAAATAGTTACTTCCGAAGGACAAAAACCATGTTACACAGTATTATTTGACCTAACATCATCTAGCATAAACCTATCTCTCTCTGCACTATAACCCCCTTTCAGTTGAAGGAGATCTTAGACATGCAAACTACACAGTGGCCTCACTAGAGCTGGTGCCATCACAAAAAGTACCACGTACACTCTGTCAAATAAGTGGTTGGAATTAGAAAGAGCATCTAGCTGTAGAAACCAAGCCGAACCATGCAGACCTAGAACCTGTTGGAATCTGTCAAACTCTAACTCATACCAGCATAGAAGAGGGACAGTAAAAGATGATTGTACATATATTTATAATAATAAAAGTGAAATTCTGTCTGTCTGGGTTCCCTGTATCTCAATTTACATTTGCACTACATAGACATATTCTACCTTTTTGGAATCAGGATGATCCTGGGATTGAAAATCTGCCCTTCATTTGACTGTGGCCATGCTGGAGCACCGCCTTTAGTCGAGCAAATCGACCCCAGGACTTATTCTTTG
>NC_069003.1:23944873-23946112 GCF_001194135.2 Octopus bimaculoides
GAGCAAATCGACCCCAGGACTTATTCTTTGTAAGCCTAGTACTTATTCTATCGGTCTCTTTTGCCGAACCACTAAGTTACGGGGACGTAAACACACCAGCATCGGGTGTCAAGCAATGGTGGATGGACAAACACAGACACACAAACATATACACACACACACATATATACATATATACGATGGGCTTCTTTCAGTTTCCATCTACCAAATCCACTCACAAGGTTTTGGTCGGCCTGAGACTATAGTAGAAGACACATGCCCAAGGTGCCACACAGTGGGAATGAACTCAGAACCATGTGGTTGGTAAGCAAGCTACTTACCACACAGCCACTCCTTTCATACACGTTCACATTTGATACTATAGTTTCAAAAAAACTAAAATGATTATTATTGCAATTGAACAGAAAAGGATAAATATGCTTTTTTTTTCAGCAATCCCCATTAGGGACTTTTCGAAAAATTCATAATTTCCAAAATAATTCACAAATGAAGAAAATTTAAATACTATATATTATTTTAACTCCTAAGACACCTGACAAAACCCAAAAATATGAATAAGAAAATTTGGCAGTTAATGGGTTAAAGAACACTTGATTGTGGTGGTTCAATAGGAAATACAATTAAACCTATTCTGTACAGCATCAGAATAACAATCAACTTTTATCTTTTACATGTTCCAGTCATTAAAAGGAGGCCATGCTGGGGCACAGCCTTGAAGAATTTTTAGTCAAATGAATTGACCCCATTAATTTCTGTTTTTTAAGCCTGATACATATTTTATCGATATCTCTTGCTGAACTGCTAAGTTATGGGAACACAAGCACACCAACATCAGTCGTCAAGCAGTGGTGGAGATACAAAGACACACACACACACACACACACATATATATATCCGAGCGTGATCACTGCCAGAGTAGCTGTCTGGCTTCCGTGCCAGTGGCACGTAAAAAGCACCATTTGAGCGTGATCATTACCAGCATCGCCTTAACCCTTTCGATACCAACCCGGATGAAACTGGCTCTTGCTCTGTCGTACAAATGTCTTGTTTTCATAAATTTTGAATTAAAATCTTCCACCACACCTTAGTTACAATTTATGCTCCTAACACGAGCTTAATGATAACTAAGTTATATTACAAAATTCTTTGATATATTTAAAACTAATTGAAAGAAACACAGAGCATCTCAAAATAAATACAGTAACGAAAGGGTTAAATGGCACTTGTGCCGGTGGCACG
>NC_069003.1:23946782-23948429 GCF_001194135.2 Octopus bimaculoides
GGGGTTAAGTCTATTACATTGACTCCGTAGCTCAACTGGTTCTTATTGTATCAATCCTGAAAGGATGAAAAGCAAAGACAACCTTGGTGGAATATGAACTCAGAAAGTAAAGACTGACAAAATGTCACAAAGCATTTTGCCCACTGTGCTAACAATTCTGCCAGCTTACTGCCCTAAACAATCTACTATAATAATACTCTTGTGTTTTTCTCCGTCACATGAGAAAGGAAAGGGTGATAGATGAATAAGGAAGGAAGGGGTGATGGCAAACTGGTAGTGGGAGCGTTTCAACTCTGTGTGTGTATATAAAAGGGAAGTATGTGAATGTTTGTGTGTGTATGCAATGGAAGTGGGATGGTGAACATTCAACGCTGAAAAGAAAACTCAAACAGCATTTCAACTCTGTGTGAGTATATGTGTGTGTGTGTATGTATGTAAAAGGGAGGTATGTGAAGGTTTGTCTCTGTATGTGCAATAGAAGTGAGATGGTAAACATTCAAGGCTGAAAAGAAAAATCAAACAGCGTTTCAACTCTGTGAGTATATGTGTGTATGTATGTGCGTGTACAAGGGAAGTATGTGAATGTATGTGAGGACCAGCGTTCATTCAGTAAAAAACGATGATCGTTGTCACATCTCAAAAGTCAACCACTAGATAACACTGACAAGTGTACTAATTTGATTTACCATCCGCATTTATATGCAAAATACTACAATTAGCTGTCACTTCTGATGGCACGGAGCCAGCTAGTTAATAATAACAATATTATTTCTAATTTGAGTACAAGGTCAGTAATATGGATGGGAGTGATTGATAGATTACATCAACTGCAGTACTTGACTGGTACTTTATTTATTTTTATTAGTACTTTATTTATTCGCACTTGAAAAGATGAAAGATAAAGAAACTTGAACTCAAAGAGTAAAGAGCTAAAACTAATGCTGGAAGGCTTTTTGTCTGAAGTTATAAACATTTTACTAATCCACAGATAGATAAGGGGTCATCGCAAGGATGAATTACAAGGGGTAGGTGTTTATGCACAATGATGGAAAATAGGGATATAAACTGAAGCAACTTGTCCCAAAAGGGATCTAGATCCGTAAAAAGCCAGAACAAATACTGCAAGGCATTTTTGTTTGATGCTCTAGTGATTCTGCTAATTCCGTTCTCTAATAATAATAATTGTTTCTAATTTAAATGCAAGACCAGCAATTTTGAACGGTAGCTGTGGGAGTTGTTAATGCTATTGACCCCAGTACTTGACTGCTACTTATTTCTTCAACCCTGGAAGGATGAAAGGCTAAGTTGACCCCAGTGGAATTTGACCCCAGAACACAACGAGCTGGAAGATAAGCCACAAGACATTTTGCTAAGGATTCTGCTGGCTCATGGGCTTAATAATAATTTCAAATTTTGTCACATGGCAAGCAAGTTCAGGGGTGGCTTTTTTTATCAATTACAAGGACCCCAGTACTCAACTGGTACTCATTTTATCAACCCCGAGAGTATGAAAGGCGAAGTTGACCTCGGCAGAATTTGAACTCAGAATGTGAAGATGGATGAAATGCTGCTTCGCATTTTACCCAACATCCTTACAATCTGTGTGTGTGTGTATATATATATGTATGTATATATATATATATATAT
>NC_069003.1:23949299-23951357 GCF_001194135.2 Octopus bimaculoides
CAGTAGGACAAAACCCAAAACCCCATGGCTGGGAAGCAAAGTTCTCAAGCACAGAACTCACAACCATGCCTGCATTCCCATCATGCATCAAAAATAAAATATAACAAAAAAAAATATAACAAAAAAAAAATATAACAAAATAAAAATATAACAAAAAAAAAATATAACAAAAAAAAATATAACAAAAAAAAAATTCCCTAATAAAGGACGAAACCCACCTAAGTAATTCAAAGGAAAACCTACACAAAGGCCCAGATTATTCTACCACATTCATAGCACTAAAAGTGCCCTCTACAAGTTTCTTTCTTCCAGCATTCTTATCATTTAAAGTCTGTTTCCCATGCTGGCATGGACTGGATGGTTTGAGAGGAGCTGGCCAACTAGAGAGCTGCACTAGGCTCCAATTGTCTGTTTTGGCAGGGCTTCTATGGACGGATGCCCTTCCTAATGCCTTACCTGCTTCCAAGTAAGGTAATATTTCTCCCATGGTCAGGCATATTTGCAGAGAATATTGGAAATGGTTAACATTTGTTTACAATAAACATGCAATGTCAAGAAAGGGAGACATAAAAATTCACAAACACATTACATATGCACATACGGATACTCACACACACACACACAATGCACTTCTTTCAGTTTCTGCATACCAAATTCACTCACAAGGCATTTATCAGCTCAGCACAACAGTAGATGACACTTGCCCAAGGTAGACTTGAAGTGGGATTGAACCTGAAATCACGTGGATCGGAAGCAAACTTCTTAATCATACAGTAATGGTACTTGAAAATAATTGAATATGTTGGCAGGTGAGGCTTACAAACACATAAGGTGAGAGGCTGAGCAGAAAATGTGATGTTCATACTTGGAGCAACAACAGAAGTTAGTAGCTCAGTGTACTTAACCGGCCATAGCCCAGGTTATGAACACTATCACCTTTAAAAGGCTGGCCTCATTAGCACCTTTAACAGGTTATGCTGCTCCAGGCACTCAGATCAGGTCCCTAATGTTGGGAACTCCAAAAAAAGGTTCTTGGATCTTAGGGTAGTCTTAGTAGCATTATAGGCCGCTAGGACAAACCTACAGGGTTCTATAGTATTTGTCCTTTGACAGCAAGCCATACCATACATAGATCAGAATTGGGCCCCTTGGACCCTATAATATTTCTTTATTGATGGTAAGCAACAGCATAGATAGATCAGAATTGGGCCCCTCAACCCATGACACCCTTAAGCAAGCATCAATGCATTGGGCCCTATAGCATTTTTTTTTTTTACTGACTGCACGCCACAATAAACATAGATCAGAATTGGGTCCCTAGATCCGTGTGAGGGCCCCCGGGCAAATGACCCTGTGAAGCCATACCTTCAGACTACATTCATGGACATAGCCCTTTCTCTTCCTACAAGGCCAGTCAAAAATAATAAGAATATAAAATATAAATAATGGCTTCAAATTTAGGCAACAGGCGAGCGATTTTGAAAGGGAATGGGGTTAATCGATTAAATCGATCCCAGTACTTGACTGGTACTCTATTTTGATTGACGATCGTCCAACCGACCTCCATCTTCTCAAAAACTCGGCCACAACCTCCGATGTTCATTTCCCCCACACCTCCATCCTGCTATCAGGTCGTTCACTCAACTATAATGATATTTCCAATCGATACACTCTCTTTCCACTTCTTCTTCTCCTCCTCTTTACGTAAATTGGTCTTCTGCCATAGTCTTCACACACACACACACACACACACAGCATTTTCTCTCTTTAACAAATCACCAAACCCGTATTTGCTGTTGCTGTTTACTTCCAGGTCGACTCCGATCGAGTAGAGAGCTATGATCAGAGATATTTCACTCATGACCTGTCCCATATTTTTAAGGGTCACACGATAACATTTATTTCATTCTTTCGAGGGTATACGATCTGCGAGAGGTTTAACTACTATTTCAGACGCGGAGCGATCAGGTAGAAGGGTCCCTGTTTGGCAATCTTTTAGTTTTCAACAAACAATGCGGAAATAAATTAAAAAAACAAAAAAGGTTTACGAAAACTGCA
>NC_069003.1:23952313-23952758 GCF_001194135.2 Octopus bimaculoides
TGTGTGTGTGTGTGTGTATCACACATACATATAAACATGTATCATCATCATCGTTTAACGTCCGTTTTCCATGCTGGCATGGGTTGGACGGTTTGAATGGGGATAGGCAAGCCAGGAGGCTGCACCAAATTCCAATCTGATCTGGCAATGTTTCTACAGCTGGATGCCCTTCCTAACGCCAACACGTATATATTTTACTCTTTTACACATTTCAGTCATTTGATTGCGGCCATGCCGGACACCACCTTTAGTGGAAGAAATCGACTCCAGGACTTATTCGTTGTAAGCCTAGTACTTATTCTATCGGTTCTTTGGCCGAACCACCTAGATTTCGGAGACAAACACACCAACATCGGTTGTCAAGCAATGGTGATGAGTACAAACACAGACACAAAGACATACACACATAAATACACACACACACACCTATATATATATATATATA
>NC_069003.1:23952768-23953015 GCF_001194135.2 Octopus bimaculoides
AATCTGATCTGGCAATGTTTCTACAGCTGGATGCCCTTCCTAACGCCAACACGTATATATTTTACTCTTTTACACATTTCAGTCATTTGATTGCGGCCATGCCGGACACCACCTTTAGTGGAAGAAATCGACTCCAGGACTTATTCGTTGTAAGCCTAGTACTTATTCTATCGGTTCTTTGGCCGAACCACCTAGATTTCGGAGACAAACACACCAACATCGGTTGTCAAGCAATGGTGATGAGTAC
>NC_069003.1:23953104-23954010 GCF_001194135.2 Octopus bimaculoides
ATATATATATATATATATATATATATATATATATATATATACATACAACGGGCTACTTTTAGTTTCCGTCTACCAAATCCACTCACAAAGCGAACCGAGACTATAGTAGAAGACTCTTGCCCAAGGTGCTACGCAATCGGACTGAACTCAGAACAATGTGGTTGGGGAGCAAGCTTCTTACCACGCCTACGGGGACGTAAACACACCAACACTTGGCAAAGTGTCTTCTACTATAGCCTCGGGCCGACCAAAGCCTTGTGAGTGGATTTGGTAGAGGGAAACTGAAAGAAACCCGTCGTATATATACTCACAAGGCTTTGGTCGGCCCGAAGCTATAGTAGAAGACACTTTGCCAACTGTGCCACGCAGTGGGTCTGAACTCTGCGGTTGGTAAACACGCTACTTACCACGCAACCATACATGTACACACACACATATATATGTATACATATGTATATATGCATGTATAACATATGAACATGTATACTTATATCGTATCTACACACCTATACACATGTACACACACACAAACACACACACGCACTTATAACTGAGTTTGATTTCCCGCAGATAGAACCGTACTCTAATGTTGAGTGCACTTTGGTCCATATACATAAATTGATACGTGTTGACGGCAGAGTTTAGAAAAGATGTCAACGGTCACATTAGCAGGGCGGGTGGTGTTACTATTTGAAAAGAAATAAAATCATCGAATCATAGTCACCACAATTCTATAGTTGTACAGGTATAATAAGTGACTAATCTCATAATACGTATCAACGAAAACAGCCTCACATGCATTCAGGGGAGTTTTGTGATACAGAAATATTATATATTTTGACACTGCATTTACCAGGGGCCCGCTTGACTAAGCAGGCCAGCTTATCAAGATCGCTTTTGTATTTT
>NC_069003.1:23954295-23955591 GCF_001194135.2 Octopus bimaculoides
TATATATATATATATATATATATCTGTCTGTCTGTCTGTCTCTGTATATATATATAATATATATGTATGTGTGTGTATATGTTTGTGTGTGTGTGTCCCCCTAACATCGCTTGACAACCGATGGTGGTGTGTTTAGGTCCCCGTAACTTAGCGGTTCGGCAAAAGAGACCGATAGAATAAGTACTAGGCATCCAAAGAATAAGTCCTGGGGTCGATTTGCTCGACTGGAACAAGCGCATTTATTAAGGAAAGCGTGTAATGCATAATCCCGAAGGCCACCGGTCCTGTCATTATGAAATACCTAGTGTATGTCTGTGTGTGTTGTTTAGCCCAGGTCAACCTTGACTGAGCAAAAAACATAATCCAAAGCGTTCCAGTTTTTTTTTTCCACCAAACTGTTATTCAAATCTGTTTTTTAAAAAAATGGAAGCATAATTCAGCTATCATAGTGTTTGTGTATTTAGGACTGTAATATCCAATTTGTTCTTCCATGATTTCAGAAAATAAAACATGATTTGACAGCTATTTGGTTTCTATTTCTAGCAGCCCGAGCAACAACGTAGAGTACCCTTCGCTGTGTGTTTTGAGATTAGCTTATAGTAAAACGGGCTTTCATATGTTTTTTCACTTTGCTTTCAGTTTTCAGCATAAAATTGGATAAGAAACTATACAAACATGTAGGAAGGTTCAAGGCTTTTGAAACCCACCTACATGTCTCTCCCCTTTCTACCACGCGTACAATTATTGAGGGACACATAGGGTTACGACATCCATCTCTCCTGCTTTGGTGTGTGTGTATAACATATATATATGTGTGTAATGTGTGTGTGTGTGTTTGTGTGTGTATTTATTTCATAGGGGCACATTTGAAAATATTTCGCAACTTGAATATTATCAAAACTGAAGTAACAATTGCTTTAATTTATACTAAGTTTTTGTCTTACATAAAGAAACCATCAACGAGTCATTTGAGACGCACACGGTTGCGAAATGGTTATACATAACTTAACATTTGAGAGAGAAAGAAAGAGAGAGAGACAGAAGGGGGGGTAGAAAGCCCCCATTGATTTATCGTAAATACTAAATCGTTTCTATTTGAACATGTACCGTGAAAAAATACGTTAAGCGCCTTCAGGTTACCGATGCCGTGTATGCATTAACACGTATATATTTTTATACACACATACACACACACATATATATATGTGTGTGTGTGTGTGTGTGTGTGTGTGTGTGTGTGTGTGTGTGTGTGTGTGTGTGTGTGTGTGTATATATATATATAGTTTCAGCTTGTGC
>NC_069003.1:23955670-23956484 GCF_001194135.2 Octopus bimaculoides
ATATATATATATATATATATATATATATATATATGTGTGTGTGTGTGTGTGTGTGTGTGTGTGTATAGTATCACTGGATTAGATAAATCCATTTGCTGTGCATTAAATTTACAAATATGTGTGTGTATGTGTGTGTGTGTGTTATGCGACTGTGTACAACGCGCGTGCTATCTTATGTGACAGTTGACGATTCCGACTTTAAAGTTGAATAATTTTTTTAAATTTTCACTCCCCAACTACAACTGAAATAGCTGTCGATTAAAAGTGACTGGTCTACTTGTGTACTAGAATACACACTGTAGCACTCAGAGTCTACAAGAGAAACAAGTGCGCAAGTACCTTGGCCAGTCGGTAGTGTGTGGGGTGAGCTGTTTTAGCGCACTTGCCAATTTGACGGAACGGAACGACGGTACATTATTATTATTATTATTATTATTATTATTATTATTATTATCAAATAATATTTCAATATCGTAAGCAAAGACACAGATGTTGGAATAATTAGGTAGGTTTAATGATGAAGAATAAACTTTGTGATGATAATTATCTTGTTTGAATCTGTTACTGTGTTGTTTTCTTTAATCTTATATATTTATTTTATGTCCTCATTTTTTTTTTAACGCGAATGTTACTGTGTCCTCTTTCTAGATCTATCTCCGTTTTAAAATAAATTTGTCCTGTTTCGTCGTCGCCTCCCACTAGTTTTAACGCACTGTATATAAAATTAATAGGCGTTAATGAAATTGAATGCAAATTTCCGTGGCTGAATAAATAACAAAAAAAATTATTATTAAATTATTACTAATTTCATTGT
>NC_069003.1:23957101-23962314 GCF_001194135.2 Octopus bimaculoides
GAGAGAGTGTGTGTGTGTGTGTGTGTGTGTGTGTGTGTGTGTGTGTGTGTTGTACCTGTAACTCGGCTGCAAACCCCCCGACCTTGTCTCACACACATACACACACGCGCGCTGTGTCACGCTGATACTACCTGATAATTGCGTTAAGGGTACGCGTGTCTGTAGAATATGTGGAATAATCAGTAGTTTAATGCATTAATTCGACGAGTAGGAGGAATTCGGTCGGTGGTTTTAAAGCAATGTTCGAGACTGACGGAAAAAAAAAAAAAACGGTGGAGTTTTGGGAACAGCTGTCTCTCGAAATCCTCCCGCCCTTTCGTTTGCTATGAGATATGGGACTTCGAGGGACGACTATTTAGAAACTTTGCCGGAAATCCACACACACACATTGTATGACTGTATGTATGTGTGTGTGTATATAGATATACATAGATAGATAGATAGATAGATAGAGAGAGAGAGAGAGAGAAAGAGAAATTGTGTATTTGTATTTATGTGTGTTTTTAGTTAAACGTGTATATTAATTTTATAAAGACAGAAAATGTTAACGGATAAAATACAAATAAAAGATTTATAATACAAGAAAATGAAAGTAATGTGTACGAGAATATGCGCGCGGGTGTATGAACATGTGTGTGCATGCATGCATATTAATGTATGTGTTGGTGCATGTATAATAGCGAACGTGTATTAATGGGTGAATGTGGCATGTTAATAAAAATAGATTGCCTCGTATAATTTTTACCTTTCGTCTGGAGACAGGACGTCCTCTTTTACAGGGTGGTTTGGGAAGACAGTTCTTACTGACAGGATGACGGCTTGTGTCACCTGTCCCACCGCTTCCACAGATACCATTCCTATCCTGATCAGCCTTCTGTTTATCGGAAGGGCTCGTGTCTGTTGCTGCTGCTGTTACTGCTGCATGTGATAGGGGTGCTTGGCAAGAAAGGGACACACTGGATGTGTCGGGAGTCGAACAAGGGACAAAAGACGAAGAATTTGTTGTCGGCAAGGAATCTGAAGAGAATGGTACCAAAGATGAAAGAGATGCGGTATTTAAAAGGGCCGAATTAGCAGCTGTAGTAGTAGATCCGCTGTTGGTCAACACCAACTTTCCGTTCGGTAAAAGCTGGATATTTTTAGCTATTAATTCGTTCTGGATGACCGTGCTTAAATCAATCTTTGCCAGAGCCGATTCGAAACCTTGTGCATGCCACCACAGTTCGATCTGTTCACGACTGACACCTACATCACCACTATCATCATAGTCACCGTTACCACTATCATCATCACCACCACCGTTGCATTCATCAGTAAGTACCTGGGGTGTCGTGCAATTATTATTATTATTATTATTATTATTGGTAATGGTGGCCACGCTAGGATCCTGATAATTCGACCTGGATTTTTGAGCAGAGTGACTACAAGTTTTACTGTCACATGAACCGGCTCCACTTTGGTTCGTAGTAGTGGCATTAGAAGAGTGGACACAGTCATTCACGGAATTGTTATCACATGTACTATTTGTACAGTTATTATTATTATTACTATTACTATTATTATTATTATTATTATTATTATTATTATTATTATTATTAATACCTCTGTGTTTTTCACACTTACTAATGCTGTTATTGTTATTATTGTTCAGTGAACAGCGCGATTGAATGGCAAACCGCAGTTTCGTGGCTGCTTTCTTGTTTAAAAGTTCGGCGTGCATTCGGGTCTTGGAGCACTTGGCCGCATTTCTGTAGCTCGTCCTTCCTTTGTAAGTGACTCTGATGACAATATTCTCCTGCACCAGTTTGCTCATCATCTCCTCCGTTTCTTTCAAACTTAATCCATGTTTCCGCGAGGCCATGTGGCAAATATTTTCGAAATCAGGTCGGGCTTTGCGGCTTCGCAAACGACCGATAATGTCCAGTATCAAATCTTTTGCGGTGTTCTCTGTCATCTTGGCTGGTTTATATTAAATACTGTTTTATATCTGTATTTGTCTACGTCGTGTAGTGTATATATAAATTTTCTGATATATAATATATTTACATATATTTGTGTATATATATATACATATAAGCAACTGTTAATGAAAGAGAGATGCGTATATATACATATACACAAACATATCCTATTAATCTATCAATTTACGTGTAGTTAAGTATACATGTGTAGATACATGCATATATACACACATGGCAGACCTATCTAAGGTTTCAATCAATCAATATAGGTGTATATATACAAGTATACATGCGTGTAGTGTATATAGATGTATGTAAATATATATCCAGTTGGGTGTATAATCAGTATTAATGTTAAAGTCTTTTTCGCCGGTTGGTAGCTGATTATTTTTTTTTTTCTTCTCCCTTTTTGTTCCGTTTTCCGTCACCTTACAACTCTATATACATACATAAATATCTATATTAAATACGATGTATATATGTACACTTTTTCTGGTCTTCGCTCTGGCTTTCTGTATGTCCGTATGACTCTCTCACTCTCTTTCTTTCTCTTTCTCTCGTTGAGTCTCGCTCACTCTCTCTCTCTCTCTATGTCGCCTTCTCTCTCGCTTTCTCTCTTGTTTTTCGTGTCTTTCCGTCGCGCGTCTTGAATATGCGCATGTGTATATATGTGCGTGTGTACTTAAATCTATCTATGTATATATATACATATATATATATATGTATGTGTGTGTTAAAGTATATGCGTCTCGCAAAAAGGAAGCAATCTTAAGTGAGGGGAGTTGTAGTAGTTTTAGTTTAGAGTACAGCAGGAACAACGTGCCACAAATACAGCTTTAAAAAAAAATATGACACACACACATACACATATTTACATATACACACACTGACACACTATTCCCCCTCCACTACTTTCTCTCTTTCTCTCTTGTCCCCTCACACTTCTACTCTACCCCGTACTTCCACCTTATCTCTCTTACTCCCTCTAATTTACTCTTCTATATTTTATACTTTCTTTCTCTATCTCTTATCGCTTTGTAATGTCTCGTTTTTTCTTTACTCTCTTTCTTTCTCTCTATCCCAGTCTGTCTCGTCTTTTCTTATCATTATTTCAATATCTATCACGTTTTCTCTATCTTCTACCAAATCCTATCTATCTATCTATCTATCTATCTATATATATATATATATATATATACCCGCGTACATGTGTGTACATGGTTAGCTGAATGCGTGTATGTATTTATATACACCATTTGGGTGTCTCCAATTTTTTTCGATGTTCACGTGCCAATGTTGCTCTACTTTCCTCCTCTCTCTCTCTCTCTCTCTGTCTCTCTCTCTTTCACTCTTACTCTTCATATTTTCCCTTTTCAACCTTCATACAACCCGGTTCTAACTTTCTTATAGGCACCATCATCACCACCACCACTACTACTACTATTCTATCAACGTATGGGGTGGTGGTAGGGAAGCCTATACGTGGTCGTGATTGCGCGACCTGTTAAGAAAAAAACAGCCAAAAACCTCCATCAACTCATATTGGACATTAATCATCCCAGAGAGAGAGACAACAACAGACGAAATGGTCGTGACTGGAACGCTTTTCATCATACGTCAGCTGGATCAGAGCTGAACTGGGGCCCCCACACGACAACAACCACTACTATTTGTGCAAGTAACAAAATTACCGAGTAACGGTAAAGGTGGGAGAAACCATCGCAGTCGCTTTTATTGTGACTACCATAACCGCCACCATCATCACTACTACGACTACCACTACTATTACTGCTACCCTTGAAGAGGGCGCATGTGCGCTCACTGGCCTCGTTTTATCCAGGGGCGACACCTATCAGCGTAACGTGACAAATTGGGGAGGAGAGGAGGAGAAAGATATAAGATATAAACTAGAGAGAGTGAGTGAGAGACAGAGGAAGAAAGAGAGAGAGAGATTAAAGAGAAAGTATGAGTGGCTGAGTGAAAGGAAAAAGTAAGGAAGAAAGACTGAGTGAGTTACAGATAGAAAGGAACTGCAAGCGAGAGAGAGAAAGAGGAAAGAAAAGGAAAACCTGATCGTGTGTGTGTGAGTGTATGTGTAGATAAAGAAGGTGAAGGGATTAGTGAGGGGGAAATTTAGAATAGGATATAGAAAGGAAGAGTGAGACTAAGTAATGGGCCGCATGCGGAATGGTGTGAGGAAAAGGGGAGGAGAGATTGCTTCTCCTCTTCACCGCACACGCAATATTTTGCCGGTTTCGTCGCAAAATCTTTCTACCCATTGACGTCTGTAAGAGCGATGTGTATAGAAAACATACGCACCACACACTTACATATACACGCATGTATAAACTTACATGGGAGCAAAGTGTATACATACATGAATAAGTATATACACATTTATACTCACAGAGGAGAGAGCTGCACACACTTTCATACGAGCGAAGTATAGACATACAAAAACACGCACATATATATGATTATATATATATATATATATATATATATATATATATATATATATATATATATATATATATATGCATATAAGTATATATACACAAACCACTAACCCACCTGTGTGTGTGTATATATATATATGTATATTTGTTGATTTTTGGAATAGGGTTTTTGTGGTATATTTGTTTTTCATTGTTGAATTTGTTAATAATTGGTTTTTCTCTAATTTATATATGTATATACACACACACATTTATGTATGTATGTATGTCTATATATATGTATTATGTATGTGTACATAAATATTTACGTAAACTCAAATATTTGCTTGTTTGTTTGTGTGTTTATGTGTGTGTGTGTGCAAATATTTATATATACGTACACAGAAACACGCAGATTATGAGTGTAAGGGAGATCTAGACAAATAAACATACATTCCTTTGGTAACGAAATAATCATTGGGTCTTCCTTGAAGTTTTGCGTTTTGTCTGAAAGCGACGCTAAAAGCAGCTACAGACCCCCACCACCACCACTGATTCGGATATGGTCTGAATAGCTAGAGCTTCAATTAACAATTGTTGAATAATCAAAGATAATTAATAGGGACGATGAAATACCAGTGCATAACACCATGTACTTCGTCCAGTTTATAAAGTATACCGACAGCCTGCAGGCACGTTTACAAAATTCAAATATGTTTGTACATGGGTGTATGTATACATACGTATGTCAATATATATTTGTAAATATGCAAGTATGCATATATATATATATATATATATATATATATATATA
>NC_069003.1:23963513-23964507 GCF_001194135.2 Octopus bimaculoides
AAAACTTACTGTATAAAGGTAACGCGTGCGTTCTGTCGTGATACAAACAATATATGAGTATATGCATATATATGTACATGTATGTATATACGTTCATCCACATTATATATATACATATATATATATATATATATATATATATACACGACGGGCTTCTTTCAGTTTCTGTCTACCAAATCCACTCATAAATCTTTGGTCGGCTCGAGGCTATAGTAGAAGACACAGTCTACATTCACCCTGGCAGTGAAGTCGCCAACAATCAACAACCTCTCTTGGTGAGGAACTTTGTCTACAATCCTTGTCAGCTCTTGGTAGACTGCCCCTTTCTTCTCCTCTGATAGGTCATTGTTGGAGCATACGCATTCACGTGGGTCAGGTGTCAGTTATTCACGATTAGGAACCGTAGGGTCATCAGCTTGTCTGAGACGGCCGATAGGAGGAGAAGTAGACTTTGGCGGTCTTGTAATCGACAACAAAAGCCAATCCAGGGTATCTTTTTTGTCTCAGTCCCCTCAACCTAGAAGAAAGTGTAACCCTCCTCTTGCAACAGACCCTGCCCTTCGATCCAGATCTCTTAGAGTGCGATAATGCTTACTCCATACCGTAGCAATCGGATATGAAGTCTCCTTCAAGCATAATGCGCATGTTCCACGTTGCTACAGTCATTTTAATTTTCTTGCAACTTCTACCTTAAAGTGAAGTACCGCTGGCTATGGTGAACCAGCCAGGTTTTGTTCTACCAAGCTTTCTAGGGGCTTCCCCCACCTTTTCTAGGGGCTTCCCCTTCCGGGGCGGGCTGTGGGACAAGAACGCAAAACATCCAGACAGGTGATGCAAGGGACAACAAAACATCCAGATAGACGATACAAAGAAAGCAAGGACGGGTCATTCGGAGTTTTCTTTCCTCAGTCGAGTTCCAAATTATCTTTGCAATTTCGGCTGGTTATACTCGAGATTGCTCCAATCTGGCCAGCCCCAAGGAAAAACTAAGCTA
>NC_069003.1:23965166-23970025 GCF_001194135.2 Octopus bimaculoides
CCAGACAGTTAGGTGATACAAGAAAGGAACAACAAAACATCCAGATAGACGATATAAAGAAAACAAGGTAGGGTCATTCGGAGTTTTCTTTCCTCATATATATATATGTATATATATGCATATGCGTGGAGGTATGGGTGTAGGGGGTTTCCTTTTGTTACATCATGTGACAGCCGTAAACGAGCATCACTGTCGTAGAAAAGGTTAGATGGGAAATATTTCGTCGGGTGAAGGACAAGTGAACGTTGGCGACTGGAAGGGCATCCAACTATAGAAAATCTGCTTCAACGAATACTGAATGACCCGTGCAAGCGAGGTAAAGCGGGCATTAAAATGATGATGATGATGCCGACGACGATGACGATGATGATGATGATGATGATGACATACATACATACGTACGTACATACATGCCAGAAAGTCTCTTAAATCAAAAAGTCTTGTCGCTTTGTTAGCGGCCAGCTAACAAAAAATTAATCAAAGCTCAATGGAAAATCATAGACATTACAAGATCTTAATGAGATCGATGTTCGAATTCGCAAAGTGTTCAGTATTACAGGAAGCTTCTACATTGGTGAAGATATAGACAGGCTATACTTCGCACTCAAGGATAGTGGCCGTGCTCTCAAATCAGTATTGACGAAGCACGTACTGTGACACTGAAACATCTGTAGCAAAGGAAAGCGGCCTGTAATTATCTGGCCTAAGTTTGTGACTATGAAATCAATAACATAATTAGAATAGCTAATTGACTTGAGGAGAGATATGAAATAAGAGCTGATACAGATCTCTCCCCAAGGAGCATTGGTAAAATTTATTTATCAGAACAAAATTAAGAAAACAGACCAGTTCACTGAGAAGATAGTACCTGAGTACTTGGTACGAAAAACACAAACCATAGAAGGGATTGCTTACGTGAAAAGTTTGTCGGTATCTATGCCAAAAGTTTTGCATAGGTACCGACAAATTCATGACATCCCACTTTGAAGGCTACCTCCTTGCAATTCAAAAACAATAGACCCCCACTAAGTACCTACAACATAAAGGGCAGAAAACATCGACAGACAAAAAATGTGCAAGACCAAGATTGAAGATATTAACCACATTATTGCCAACAGCGAAAGAATATCTTCCAGGCATTACCTTTCTGTGAGGCATGGTGCAGTGATAGCAAAAAAGAAAACAGCTACAGACGAGGTTGAGTGCACCAAGACCGATGATGTCAAAAGAGTATGAGTGGAATTTGAAAATTAAAACAGCAACCAAGTTAAAACACAAGGGACTAGAGTGTGTTGTGTGGGGCCACAAAGAAAAGATATGATTTGTTGTGGAAATCAGCTGCCCTTTGGACACCAATGTGGTTAGAAAAATACAAGAGAAAGAGGACATCTGTTGAACATAAGTATGGGTGAACTTGGGTTCTTGGGGTGTAAAAGCAAATCCTTAATTCGTACACTACAAGTGATCACGATATCTGAGACCATAAAAATCTGCAAGACCTTCTTAATGATTTAAAGGATAATGAACAAAACAAGACGCTTTCCTTCACAGCCTTACTACAAGGCTGGTGGCCGGTCAAAATTTATTCTAAATTTGAAGAGAAAGAGCACACACACACACACACACACACACACAAGGCTAATTTAGCTATTTCTCCACAGATTGATAAAGCGATGAACCACTTTAATCGATTTTCGAATCTTTTTCGATTCTCATCAGCGGTGTCTACATCAATTTGACTAATCCCAGAGAAACAAGCAGACAATCTGTTTATATACTCAACAATTACAGAAGCTACAGAAAACTAAATACATATATGCATATACAGATACATGCACACATTTATGTGAGTGCATGCATGTGTGTGTGAGTGTGTAATATGTTGTAAATATATATATGTCATAAATAATTAAGTTTAAAGCACTGAAACTTTCTCTTAATCATAGGCTCTGACAAAACAGCAGATATTATAAACAACATCCTTCTTAGAATCACTACACAAACCTTATGAATTATACAAAAAGCTCTATAGGCGGCGAGCTGGTTGAATCGTTAACACACCGGGCAAAATGCTTAACGGCATTTCTTCCGCTTCACGTTCTGAGTTCAAATTTCGGCGAGGTTGACTTTACCTTTTTATCCTTTCAGGGTCGATGAAATAAGTACCAGTTGAATACTGAGGTTAATCTAATTGACTATCCCCCTCCCCCAAATTTGGCCTTGTGTCTATAGTAGAACGATTTATTATGAAATCACATTTGCAGAAATAAACACAAACTCTACAATCTGCAGATTATATCATAACTTGCACCACACATGCACCGACACCATTTCATTAATCCTTTGGAGTGTCTGAGTAATTTAGAATAAAAATAATCGAAACAAGATTTTCTTCTTAAAAGCTTTAGCCAACACACAAACATACTCTCATGACTGCGTTAACAGAAACCTATTTCTTAGCAGAAGTGCAAGACACTGAAGTCCGTATATCAGACTTCACAGCGTATAGAACTGGCTGTCGATCTTGACAGAGCAAAATCTTGCTTCTAGAATGCGCTTTTGGTAATTCCTCCACACACACACTATGTAAATCATTGATCGTCCACATGACACATAGGAACAAGAAGAACGACTGGTACTCCGTCGGTTACGACGAGTGTTCCATGTGTTACAGTTGATAGGATTAACGGAACAGCCTGTTCGTGAAATTAACGTGCAAGTGGTTGAGTACTCCACAGACACGTCTGCCCTTAACGTAGTTCTCAGCGGGATTCAGCATGACACAGAATGTGACAAGGTTGCTCATTTTTGCCAGCCAAGTGGACTGGAGCAACGAGAAATAAAGTGTCTTGTTGAAGGATACAACGCTCCACTGGGAACCGAACTCACGATCTTGCGATCGTGAGCCGAGAGCCCTAACCACTAAGCCACGCGCCTTCGCACAAGAACAAACTATATAGCATCTATCGAACTCCATTCACTGTCCGTTATCGTAACTATTTTGAAGACAAGGGGGCGCGTGACCTAGTGGTTGGAGTGTTGCATCCACGTGTTGCGATTGTAGGTTCGATTCCTGGACCAGGTGGAGCGTTGTATTCCTGAGCAAAACACTCGTTTCACGTTTCGGCACCTGACCACACGTACACCGTTCACCTGTACAGACAATACCGATTTGATTGAAGAAGCCGGCTAATGTGCAGCACAAGCATTTAATCACTATAAACACATCTTCTGCGTAGGTTGTTCCGCAAGAAATTGCAGAACCGTCTTAGCTCGGCTTTGCTAAAACTGCTATTAATTAATTAATTTTAAAGACTCTTTGGCAAATATACAAAAGGAACTGGAAGAAGCTCTGACTTTCACATCACTCTCCTGAAAGATCTGACGTTAAGGATATAATAAACACGGGACTTCACTTCTAAATAGAACGGAAATTTTCCCACTAGTTAACGTCATCAAAACCTCAAGAAGGCTGGCTTTCGACCCATGTACCACGTACTGACGTAAGCTACGCATTTGAATTAAAACCCAGAAAACTGTGACAGCGAAGTACTTCTTAACCACATAGCTATGTCTGACAAAAGAATCATAAAAGGTACACACAATCGTTTACAGTTGTTTTGTGATGTAGCGTTAGTTTTGGTCACATATTGAGGTAGCCAAAGTGCTAGCTCTCATCCCAGTGGAGGCGCAATGGCCCAGTGGTTAGGGCAGCGGACTCGCGGTTATAGGATCGCGGTTTCGATTCCCAGACCGGGCGTTGTGAGTGTTTATTGAGCGAAAGCACCTAAAGCTCCACAAGGCTCTGGCAGGGGATGGTGGCGAATCCTGCTGTACTCTTTCACCACAACTTTCTCTCACTCTTACTTCCTGTTTCTATTGTGCCTGTAATTCAAAGGGTCAGCCTTGTCACACTGTGTCACGCTGAATATACCCGAGAATTATGTTAATGGTACACGTGTCTGTGGAGTGCTCAGCCACTTGCACGTTAATTTCACGAGCAGGTTGTTCCGTTGATCGGATCAACTGGAACCCTCGACGTCGTAAGCGACGGAGTGCCAACAACAACAACAGCTCTCATCCCTAAATCTAATATGGTTTCGCCTACATCAAACATGCGTGTATGATAAAGAGGTCACCTATGCTTTTCGCACAGCCCGAAGACCAGCACGCTAGGGTTACTGAGGCACTTTAGCGCTCATGATACATCTGCGCAAGCATACAGAGCGAGCGAGACAGAGAGAGAGAGAGAGAGAGAGAGAGAGAGAGAGAGAGAGGTGCGTACGGTTGGCTGGGTGTTTAAGAAGTTCTCTTTACAACCAAATGGTTTCAGGTTCAATCCTTATGCAGACCAGAACGACACTAGTTTCTTCTGTTATCGCTCTGTTTCGGTTAATGCCTTGTGAGTGAATTTGGTTGAGAGAAACTATGCAGAAGCGCGTCATATGTGTGTATGTACGTTTGTACATACATACATGTATGTGTATATGTTTGTGCGAATGCCTGAACGTATGTATGACTGTCAAAGCAAGAGAAAAATGGATCAAAGGTCCTTTTCGGGTCATAATCTCATAAGGCTCATTTCCCTGATCGTGTGGCTTTTATTTGTATCCCTCACCTGGACGGGACACCAGTCCATCGCAAGATTACTCGTTTTTGTCAGCTGAGTGAACTGGAGCAACGAAAAATTAAGTGTCATGCTCAAGGATACAACACAACGCAGCGCCCGATCCAGGAATCGAAACTACGGTCTTACGATCACGAGTGCAACAGCCCTAACTACTAGCCACGTGTTTCTTCATGTATGAATGTGTGTGTGCGTGTGTGTGTGTGTGTGTGTGTGTGTGTGTGTGTGTGTG
>NC_069003.1:23970426-23971610 GCF_001194135.2 Octopus bimaculoides
ATATATATATATATATATATATATACATACATATATACGACGGGCTGCTTTCTGTTTCCGTCTACCAAATCCACTCACAAGGCTTTGGTCGGCCCGAGGCTATAGTAGAAGACACTTTCCCAAGGTGCCACGCAGTGGAACTGAACAGGGAGCCATGTGGTTGGTAGGCAAGCTACTTACCACACAGCCACTCTTACGCCTATATTAACTTTTTTATTTATAGATTTTTAAAGACTTAACCGGTTTCACAGATTTCTCTGATTTTCAAAAGATGTTATTAAAAGACGTCTTGTTGCTATTTGAAGTTCAAAAATTCACTTGTTTTCACATTAGTATCTGGTTTGGAGACGATTTGATTGGCCGAGAATGATCACATGATTAGATTTAGAAATTTTTGAAATTTTGGCGCCGTAAATTAAAGCCGTCACGGTTGAATGAACATATCTAGACTGTCTGAATTAATTTTTCAAGTGTGGTAGAGACGATCACGTGATTAGCCACAGAAACTTTTGTAGGTTCCCCACTACATCCATGCATTAACATCATGTGACTATACTTTTTTGCAGCGAAAATTAAGGCTGACACGGTTGAGTAAACATGTCTTGTGACGTCCCAAACAATCAAAGCTCTCTAAATTTAATCTGTCAAGTGGTAGAGTCGACAGGAATTGTATCTATGTAGCCCAGTGGTTGAATGAATAGATAGTCTGCACCTATGTACGCAAGCATCAAATTTTATTCTCCTTTAAGTTGCGCGTTAGCGTCACACGGGGGAAAGTCGTTACTGTAATCCAAAGTTTAGGTGTTAGCTGTGAAAATTCAACATGTCAAGCAGCAGAATGAGTTTGTGTGTGAATAGTTGTTGGTGAATGTAGTTTATTAAAGTTTATTCAGTCTTATATTTTATATTTTTTATGAATATATTTTCTTCGTTCATCTATGTTTGGTCTGTGGTATTGATAGAACAAAGGCAAAGTGGAAAGACTTATAATTTTGGAACCTTATATTTTGCACATATGTTTATATGTCCACGTCTTTCTATCTCGACTTTTGAAAATCAGAGAAATCTTTGAAACCGGTAAAGTCTTTGCAAATCTAAAAATCTAAACGAATCCAACTGCATTTTGAACTTCTCTTTTCTATATTGCTACCCCTGTGGAATATAAAATAGCTTTATATATATAT
>NC_069003.1:23971951-23974253 GCF_001194135.2 Octopus bimaculoides
TTAAAAATCAAATTAAAAATTTCAAAATCGAAATCATTGCATTTCGCAATGAGATAACTAGAAGGGGGTACCCGACTACCCTAGTAGAACTTTTATTTCCTAATGACCCCACATAGTTGGTGCTCGCACTCAGCTTGCACTCCACAGACTTCCATCTTTTCGCGAACATATCCCGTGACAGGCACTTCCTCTCCAGCCTGATCTTACTACTGAGGTGGTAACTAAAAAAGTTAACCAACCCCTGGCCGGAGACAAAGGTACCTGTCACTATACCTTTCACACGCGTCTTCCATACTGTTTCTAAAAAAACAGGCCTTCCTTTCCCTGTTAAGGGAAGGAGGTGGTACAATCTCAATGATAGATTCCGCTGATAGCTGTACTCTTCCTATCACTGACAACAGTTGTTCTGCAAAGGCTATCAGTCCCGAATTGATATATAATTTGTGTCAACTCTTGGCACAAGGCCAGCAATTTGGGGGAAATGGTAAATCGATTACATCGACCCCAGTGCTCAACTGGTATTTATTTTAGCGACTCCGAAAGACAAAGTCGGTCTCGGCGGAATTTGAACTTACAACATAAAGACGAACGAAATACCGCTAAGCATTTTTCTCGGCGTGCTAATGATTCTGCCTGCTCGCTGTCTTAGAAAATTGATATATAATTGATATATATTCAATTTAGTAGAGGATAGATCGTGCGTGGTTCTAACGGAAAACGCTCGCGCATGAAACCCTACCACCACCACCACACATATACATGTTCACGTACATACTCACAGACACAGACAAACACTCACGTATACACACACACACACACACACACACACACACGCAAGTACATATACATACACAAAAACACATTTGCACATTTGCAAGCTTATACCCATGCGTGTTTGTGTATATGTATTATAAATATTACATGTTTGTCTGTGTATATATAGATATGTATGTGAGTGTGTCTGTCTGTCTGTCTGTCTGTCTGTCTGTCTGTCTGTCTGTTTGTATGTATGTATGTATGTATGTATGTATGTATGTATGTGCGTGTGTGTTCAGCCATCTCTTGTTTCTCTGTATTCGTATTTACTGGAGAGACTCCGTTATGCTTTGATATTAACCACTGAATATTCATTGAAGCAGACGATAAAGAGTCAGCCATTGCTTCCCTTCTGTAGTCGCTTCACCTGTAACTGACTAAAAATCTGATAGCATATCACACGTAAACAAGTGTATCTATTAAAAGCGAATGATTAGCAGATTTTCGGAAAAGTGTAATCATTATACATACGTTGTAATTTTTGCGTATTATACGTTATTTCTGTAGGAGAGTGATCATATTTAATAACCTACGAGGAATATTAAATTTTGTAGGTTGATGAAGATTCTAAGACAAGAAATCACCAGAATATGCGTATTACACTGTATCTCAAATTGCAGAGTCTTTATGGGCCGCATTGTTCATATACACGTCGTGAGATCCGCGTATTTTTAAACACGCGTTTACAACAAAGATTTCAGCCATATCAGTTTTTTTGTTAATAAGTAGGAAATCTTTCAAAACATTTTGTTTGCTCATCAATAATCCTATTTTTAAAATTATATTATTTTTCATTATTTTTATGATTAAAATTTTTTTTAGATTCCTCATTTTCAAACCAGTAACAACGCCACTCACCGTCTGCACTTGTGCTTGAAAAGAGTTGCATGCAGCCAACGAGAAACTGACCCGTCTTTTTAACGTTTTCTCAAGGATGGCTAGAAGGTTCGCGTATACATCATCATGTTCGGACGAATATGATGATGTATACGGTCATTCATATACACATATACACTCAGGTATATACATATACATAGAGTAAAGACTCTCTTAGGTCATGAAGGGCCATGTGATTGCACCTAGAAAGTTACCCTCTGAGGCACAAGTTCAGGCTGCGAAAAATTTTTCCTACGAGAGTTCCGGACCCCAGTAATGCACTAATTTGCATACAGCCAATCAGAACTCACCTTGACCGTGTCAAGTTAACAAACACATTCTACCAAGTAAACTCAAGACTAAGAACGGTGTTGTAAGTCAACCGATCGCCAAGTTATGCCTGATTTTAGGAAACAAGTAATTAGATAGATTTGCATCTACACCTATAATCAGATTTTGTTAGGGCCCCATATGGTAAAGATATGGATGGGAAAAATGTGGGTAGAGGGTGATGTGTTAGCAACCCTCTCCCCTTACTGCTTTACAAAGTAAACAACAACACAAATAACTACGCAGAGGCAGCCATGGTTGAAACAAGAACAAGAACAAG
>NC_069003.1:23975036-23976212 GCF_001194135.2 Octopus bimaculoides
GTGTGTGTGTGTGTGTGTGAATAGTGTATGCGTTAATGATGCTTATATTAGCTGTCTAAAAGCTCTGGTTTTACATTGTAAACATAGACATAACGCGCGCGCACACGCACACAATTTACACCGGTTTTTACTTAAAATATATATTTTAAAACATGAGAATTTAATCTTATTTTAATGTTTTAGTATTTACTATAATACAATTAATAGTTAATCCGAGTTACGATTACTTTCATCGCTTGTTTTTTTTTACAGTTAACTGGAATTGTATTTATTTATTTATTTATTTATTTGTTTATTTATTTATTGCGCATGTGTAGGCGCAGGCATTGGCTGTGGGGGTTGTTAAGTAGGTAAGAAGCTTGCTTTGTAACTACGTTGTTTCAGGTTCAGTCCCACTGCACGGCACCTTGGTCAAGTGTCTTCTACTATAGTCCAGGGTTGACGAATGCCCTCTAAGTGGATTTGGTAGACGGGGACTTTGTGGAAGCCCATCGTATATACAAGGGTTGGACAAAATAATGGAAACGTCTTAAAATTCCAAACAAATTTATTATAATATGGGGTAGGACCGCCTTTGGTAGTAATTACAGCTTGAATTCTACAAAGTATAGACTCGTACAAAGTTTGAATTGTTTCCAAAAGAATTTTTGACCATTCTTCAGCTAAAACAGTCTCCAGATCTTGTAGAGATGATGGTAGAGGATATCGGCCCCTTACTTAATTTTCTAAAATGCACCATAAATGGTCGATAATATTGAGATCTGGAGATTGTGGTGGCGAGATAAGATGTTCAATTTCACTAGAATGTCCCTCGTGCCATTCAGTAACATTATCATCCTGAAAGATTGCGTTTTCCTCCGGAAACAGTTCCGCAACCATAGGATGAATTTGATAAGATAAAATGCTTAAATAGTCTTGACTATTAATTCTGCTATGAAGGGAAACCATTGGGCCGGCGGATTTCCAAGATATAACCCCTCTCCGATCATCATAGATACTCCTCCATGTTTAACAGTTGGAAGAAGGCAGTCTGGGTCAGATGATTCTTTTGGCTGTCTCCACATGTATACTCGGCTGGTGGTCGGAAATAAGGTAAAGGATGAATCATCCGAGAAAATAACATTCTTCCACAGCTCTATGGACCAATTCTGTAGGTTTTTACTCCACTCTAAACGC
>NC_069003.1:23977582-23980162 GCF_001194135.2 Octopus bimaculoides
TCATGATGTCTAAATTCTGAACAAAAATGGGTTCGAAAAAACACGCACTCATATTCGTCGTCGTCAACTTTGAAAAGGATCACCGTGATGCATAATAAATATGCGCCGCTATTAAGTTAAACTATTCAGTCAGTTCTTATTCGTCATTTCTCTTCAATTTGCTAATGTGTACAGTCAACTAAGAAGCCGACAGACGAAATCTTAGGTCACGACATGTAACGTTGTTAACATATGACAAACAGGATCTAACATACGCAGATATATATACATACATAAATTGTTATATAATTGTTAGATCCGGAACTTTCTCTCTTATCTCTCTCACCTCTCCGTCCCTCTACCTACCTATCTATCTATCTATCTATCTATCTATATATATATATATATGTATATATATATGTCTGTCTGTCAGTCAGTCTGTCTGTTTGTCTGTTTGTCTGTCTGTTTGTCTGTCCGTCCGCCTGTCCATCTGTCCGTCCGCCTGTCCATCTGTCTGTCTGTCAGTCCGTCCCTCCATCCGTCTGTCTGTCTGTCTGTCTATCTGTCAGTCAGTCAGTCTGACTGCCTGTTTGTCTGTCCGTCTGTCTGTCCTCCCGCCTGTCCGTCTGTCTGTCTGTCTGTCCGTCCCTCCGTCCGTCTATCTATCTATCTATCTATCTATCTATCTATCTATCTATCTATCTATCTATCTATCTTCTGCTTCGGTTGTCCGTCGTAGTTCGACGTTCACTGTTCTTGTTCAGAAATCATCTCTGGTAGGCTCTCATGTGGGCTACACGTGGACTTGATCTACAGCGATGATAGCATCTGCTGCAGCTGAAGTTACTTGTCGCAGCGGAGAAGTAACATCTCTCATGTGCTCTTTCGTATCCAATCTCTTGTTTCTCCTCAATGACTGGAATTTCGAGCTTCAGCGATCGGTGTCATTCATCGCACCGCAGGGCCTTCTCCTCCCAGATGTGTTGAGGAAACATCACACAACCCTGTCTTAACCCCATCTTCACATCAAACCACTCACTTACTTCACCACCCACCCTTTCGCACGTTCTACTTTCTCTATAAAAACTCTAAACAGCTCTCAACAATCTACCATCTACTCCATACGACCGCAACACCAGCCACATCGCATCCCTATCCACACGGTCATAAGCCTTCTCTAGGTTCATAAAGGCCCAATTCACCTCCCTCCCTTTTGCCCAAAACTTCTCACACATCTGCCTTACTACGAATATTTGAACTGCACACCCCCTTCCACTCTTAAAACCGCACTGCTCCTACCCTAGTACACTCTCTGTCTGGTTCCTCACCCTTACAATCAGAATCCTCCCGCACAGTTTACCAACCACACACAACAGACTTATGCAGCTGAAGTTTCCACACTCACGTTTATCCTCTTTCCCCTTGTACAGTGGCACTATACAGGCACTGCAGCGGTCCTTTGGTACTCTTCCAGACATATAACAATCATTCAAAAGCCTCCCTAACCATTCAATCACTGTCACTCCTCCTTTCTTTAGGCATTCCACGGTACACCCATCTATACTTGACGCCTTCCGGTTTGCCATCTTCCACAAGGATTCCCTCACCTCCTCTCTTGCAATTGTACCATAGTTCCATTTCCCGAACAGGCATTCTCCTCTCTCCTCCTACAGTCACTAATATCCTCCATATTTAACAGCTCACTAAAATACTCTGACCATCTCCTTCATACATCCTCGCCTCCTTTCAGAAAATTTCCATTTACACCCTTTGCTCTTTCTTCCCTTCATTCAAGTAGGCCTAGGAACAATAGTAGCTAAGAGGTGCTTCTACACTCCTCAAACCCTGAAACCAGGGCTCCAGGGTCCCACCACCGGATGTAGTTTAGAGTCATACCCAGGACTTTTGGTAATACTGATTATCTTTGGTAATAATGATTATCTTTTCGAGGCGGATATAATTTTAATAAATAAAGAATTTATGCTATATGGTGTCTAATATTTGTCTAGGTTGTTAATAAACATGCCAGTGGCATACACATGCCACTGGCATACACATGCCAGTGGTATGTAACTATCAGATCACATGATTTCGCCCTTCCTTTGGCTTCTCAATGACAGACGTCCAGCTAGACACAGCTGCCGATTCCGCCGTCAGCAATAAATAGTTGGGACATCTGTCGTTGAGAAGCTCAAGGAAGGGTGAAATTGCTGTATCTGGCCGTTCCTGTTGCTGAAGCGAACGGTTATCGCTCGTCAGCGATATAAACACAAGCGCTTAAATGCACCACAAGTTAATATGAGTGGTCGTCTCATGGTAAATGACGCAGTATTCTGGGCTCTATCACAGCTTCCACATTAAGTGGGAGATAAATATTACCTTTTAGTACTTATACTGCTTCTGTCGCTATTATATATGTATATATATATATATATATATATATATTCAACTTTTTATGATAAAGTAAACAAACAAAGTTTGTCTTTAGGAGCATTGAGATGTATTCTAAGATACAGAAATAAATTTATTTCTCAAATGCGTGATAATGCTATAAATAGTGTGATCAGGACAAATTATCGATATAATGCAGAAAAATATGTT
>NC_069003.1:23981226-23982577 GCF_001194135.2 Octopus bimaculoides
CACAAGGGGCTACAGACAGAGGGGACAGACAAAGGGATTAAGTCGATTACATCGACCCCAGTGTGTAACTGGTACTTATTTAATCGACCCCGAAAGGATGAAAGCCAAAGTCGAGCTCGGCGGAATTTGAACTCAGAACGTAACGGCAGACGAAATACCGCTAAGCATTTCGCCCGGCGTGCTAACGTTTCTTATTTCGTTATTGCCCACAAGGGGCTAAACATAGAGGGGACAAACAAGGACAGACAAGGAGATTAAGTCGATTACATCGACCCAGTGCACAACTGGTACTTAATTTATCGAACCCCGTAAGGATGAAAGGCAAAGTCGACCTCAGCGGAAATTGAACTCAGAACGTAACGGCAGACGAAATACCGCTAAGCATTTCGCCCGGCGTGCTAACGTTTCTGCCAGCTCGCCGCCTTTATCGGTACTCTTATTAAAGCACATACACACGCATATACACACATACAGGCACAAAAGATCCTTCATATTTAATATATCCTGAGAGGAATGCCTGAATGGCGTAAAGGCTAGAGGTACAGTTTAGTTTGGCATGTGGTGAACAACAACATATTAAATTTACTATAATATCATATTGATTTATATAAGATTGGCCGAAGGCCAGAAACGGTTGTGGGCCGGCGGGGAGGAGGAAAGATAGTCGATCAGATCGATTGCACTGCTTGCTACATTGGTGCATATTCCATCGATCACAGCGGGATGAAATATGAAAGTGCCCGAGGCCGGATCTGAACTCTGAATGTGAAGGGCAGAGCGTGGCGTATTGTTCGGAAGTTCTCCTGATGTTCCCATCGTCGTTCTGTAAGTCCACCCTGATGTATTCAACTACTTTATATTTTATTCGTTTGTATGTGTAGGTATATATGTATATACATATGATTCTCTCACCCTCTCTCTCTCCCTCTTCCTCTCTCTCTCTATATATATGCACATACACACACACACACATACACATATATATATATGTGTATGTATGTACACATGTGTGTGTATCTATCTATCTATCTATCTATCTATATAAATGCAAATATATATTTATATTTATTTATTTATTTATCTATCTATGCATATTTGTATATATATGTGTATATCCATCTATCTATCTATCTATCTATCTATCTATCTATCTATCTATATGCATGTAGGTCTGCTGTTACGTACTGAGTTCAAATTCCGCCGAGGTCGACTTTGCCTTTCATCCTTTCGGGGGTCAATAAATTAAGTACCAGTTACGCACTGAGGTCGATCTAATCGACTTAATCCCTTTGTGTGTCCTTATTTGTCCCCTCTGTGTGTAGCCCCTTGTGAGCAATAAAGAAATAAGAAA
>NC_069003.1:23982677-23983136 GCF_001194135.2 Octopus bimaculoides
TATATATATATATATAATCCGAAGTCGCTATATTTCACTCCATATCATCTACCTCTGATGAGTGCAGGATTACATAATAGGATTGTTACCTAACACTCCGTTGAATCCTTAACGCGAAACCGATTGACAAGATATGCCGTTATGGATATATAATACTGAACACTTTAGATAATATAATCACTCTATTGACAGATATACGAGTGCATCTTTGTGTCGTTGTGCCTAAATTCTCTAAACTAACAACACTGCTGCTGGTTATTCGACGGCTACAATCACTCCTAGAAGTCTTGACCACTATTTAATTTACAAAAACAGATAGTAGTAATCTACTATCACAGCGAGTTGGAATTACCATGCCTTCAGATCGGAACGAAAGGACTACGTGCGCATGCAAGAAATAACAGTAAACTATGAATGTCATTCTTAATTTTAATTTCAATTTTATTTTATTAATAGCCC
>NC_069003.1:23985631-23987192 GCF_001194135.2 Octopus bimaculoides
GAAATCTCCCCCCTCTCCCCGTCTCTTTCTTTCTTTCTCTCCCAGCGTCAATCAATGATCGCAAACACTTCGAATCTGACCCTAATCATCTTGACGAAAACATAAGATTTCCAGACAGGACAAGTTCTTTCGAAAATGTCTCTCGCTAATTATAAGAAATCTTTAAGCCAAACAATGACGATTCAAAAAGAATATTGAACCAGACACTATTATGGGCGCTTACTTTCTGAAAACTATTGGTTTCAAATTTTGGCACAAGGCCTGCAAGTTCTGTGGAGGGAATAAGTCATTACATCGACCCCAGTGCTCAACTGGTACTTATTTTAGGGGCCCTGAAACGATGAAAGGTAAAGTCGACACCAGCGCAGTTTGAACTCAGAACTTAAAAACGGACGACATGTCGCTAAGTATTTCGCTCGGCGTGGTAACGATTCTGCCAGCCCACCGCAATAAATGATTTCAAATTTTAGCAAAAAGCCAGCAATTTCAAGGAATAGGGTAAGACGATTACATTGGCCCCAGCGATCAACTGTTACTTATTTTATCGACCCCGAAACGATGAAAGGTAAAGTCGAGCTCAGCACAATTTGAACTCAGAACTTAAAGACGGACGAAATGCCGCTATGCATTTTGCCCCATGTGCTTACTAATCACTGCTACGACCTACTCGACGAACCCTTTACCCGTTGACTGCGTTCGTAACACACGGACACACACTCGGGGTTGGTATCGCGGCTGAGACGACGGCCTTTCGATCGCAGTGGCGGTTCTTCGCCATGAAGGGAAAACCATTGGGCCGGCGGATTTCCAAGATATAGCCCCTCAGATCATCACAGATGCTCCTCCATGTTTAACAGTTGGAAGAAGGCAGTCTGGGTCAAACGTGTTGTTAGACGCTTTCTTTACAACCATATGGTTCCATCCAGTCCTACTGTGCTACTGTGTGCTTCCTTGGGCAAGTGTATTCTACTATAATTCTGAGCTGGTCAAAGCCTTGTGAGTAGATTTGGTAGACAGAAACTGACGGAAGCCCGTTATGTATATGTGCGTGCTTATGTCTAGCGACAACAACAGTAGCAACAACAACAACAACAACAACAACAGCAGTAATAACAACAACAACAACAGCAGCAGCAGTAACAGCAGCATAGAAGGTTCTACGACTATGTTTTCTAGGTCATTCAATGGATTATTGGTTGAATGTCTTCACTGCAATTATGTCGGTGTACATTGCACGATGCAATCATTTTCGTCTATAACGCTGCACCGATCGATCTGCATCTGCCGTTCCGTACACCTAGAGATATTCATCACGAACTCCAGCAGTGTGCGGCGTATACTGCGCAACAGTACGTCTGTGTGTGTGGTGTGGTATTTGCGTGTTTAGTGCTTGCGCATGTACGTACGTACGTACGTACGTATGTATGTATGTATGTATGTATGTATGTATGTATGTATGTATGTATGTAAGCATGTATGTATGTATGTATGTATGCATGTATGTATGTATGTATGTAAGCATGTATGTATGTATGTATGTATGTATGTATGTATGTATGTA
>NC_069003.1:23988182-23991661 GCF_001194135.2 Octopus bimaculoides
ATATATACAAGGTTGGCCAAAAGTCACCCAAAGTAAATCAAAATTCCATAAATACTATCTGTAATTCTGTATTGGCGCGAATGAAAAAATGTGTCGCTCAAGAAGGACTTCAGTTTGAACAAATTTCTTCATGCTTCATATTTAGATGTTCTTAATAAATTCATTCAGTTGTTAAACATAAATATATCTTGGGATTAAATTATATATATATATGCTGAGACCCCCTTCGGTCATGACTGACCATGGGATGGGATTGCACCAAGAAAGTTACCCTCCCAGGCACAAGTCCAGGCAAGGTTGTTTATGGAAGACCAGCAGTCATCCATGCATACCGGTCTCCCCTCTCTACGCCACCAGTGTTATCCTTTGATGTCGCAACTCATTTCTACGGCTGAGTGAACTGGAGTAACGTGAAATAAAGTGTCCTGCTCAAGAACACAATGCGCAGCCCGGTCCGAGATTCGAACTCACAACCTCGCGATCGTAAGTTCGACGCTCTAGCCACTGAGCCATGCGTCTTCACACACACACATACACACACACACACACACACACACACACACACACACACACACACACACACACACACACACACACACACGAGTGTGTGTGTGTGTGTTTGTGTTTGTCCTCCACTACCGTCTGAGAACCGGATAGTAGCAGTTCGGCGTAGAGAGACCGATAGAGTAAGTATCAAGCTTAGAAAGAATATAAGTACTGGTGTCGAATTGTTCGGCTAAACCCCCTATTTCTCAAAAAGGGTCCATATGACCCTTAGAGTTCTACATAAGAATTGGTTGTTAAAAATATTCTTTTATTCTTTCACTTGTTTCAGGCATTTGACTGCGGTCATGTTGGAGCACCACCTTGAAGGGTGTTAGTCGAAGAATTCGACCCCAGGACTTATTCTTTGTAAGCCTAGTACTTATTCTATCGGTCGTTTATGCCGGACCGCTAAATTACAGGGACATAAACACACCAGCATCGGTTGTCAAGCGATGGCGGAAGGACAAACACATATACACAAAAAATATACATATATACGACTGGCTTCTTCCAGTTTCCGTCTACCAAATTCACTCACAAGGCTTTGGTCGGCCCGAGGCTATAGTAGAAGACACTTGTCCGAGGTACCACGCAGTGGGACTGAAACCGGAATCATGTGGTTGGGAAGCAAGCATCTTACCACACAGCCACGCCTGTGCAATAAATTAGTTATACTTTTACAGCGCACGAAATATTTTAGCCTTTTTTTGATATCCATTTCTAAATAATATTAAATCATAAAAACTGGATTTTTGAAACCTCGAATGGTTGTTGAAGTCCAATAGAGTAGAATAGGAATCAAAGGAGCCCATAGGCAAAAAGTGGTTGGGGACAGCTAGCCTGAACCCTTTATGGTGGTACCCCAGCATGGCCGCAGTCCAGTCAAAAAATAAAAGGGATATATATATGCTTGTGAATACATAAAAGTTGCGTGTAGTGTGGTTTATATCAGTGAACAAGTGTGTATAAAATTTGTGAGCTGTAGGTATGTAATGTGTACGCGTGTGTAGTATACATGCAATGTGTCTGTATATATTATATTCATACAAAGTGTGTATGCGTGTAAAGTTTTCTGTGTAGCATACAGGAAACGTGTGCTGACATATATATATACGCAAGAGCGCTATTAGTATATTTGTGTGGAGGCGCAATGGCCCAGTGGTTAGGGCAGCGAACTCGCGGCCATAGGATCGCGGTTTCGATTCCCATACCGGGCGTTGTGAGTGTTTATTGAGCGAAAACTCCTAAAGCTCCACGAGGCTCCGGCAGGGGATGGTGGCGAACCCTGCTGTACTCTTCCACCACAACTTTCTCTCACTCTTACTTCTTGTTTCTGTTGTGCCTGTAATTCAAAGGGTCAGCCTTGTCACACTCTGTGTCACGCTGAATATCCCCAAGAACTACATAAAGAGTACACGTGTCTGTGGAGTGCTCAGCCACTTGCACGTTAATTTCACGAGTAGGTTGTTCTGTTGATCGGATTAACTGGAACCCTCGACGTCGTAAGCGACGGAGTGCCAACAACAATATACGTTGCGCTGCTTGCATACGATATACATACGGAGGTGGAGAGGGATACTAAAAAGTTCCTGGCTTTAAGGGGATCGCGAAAACCCTGGCTTCAAGTAAGCTTAACCTTCCGAGTTCTTTTACAGGGCTTAGAAAAACCGAAGGACCACTACAATAAGTGTGAGAACCTGAGAGGGGAATATGTTGAATAAAATCATAATTAACTGATCCTCCTGTATTTTTTTTTACCCGAAGCCAGGAACTTTCCAGCACCCACTCAAACACATGTATATGTGTATAGTTTATGCGTAGAGTCGTTGTGTATATATAATATATATGTAGTACATGTATTACGGCTATGTATGCCTGTGCGTCAATCAGTGCTACGTATATGTATGTTTATAATGTTTATACATAATCTGATCTTTGTAGTGTTGTGAAAATAGCGTATAGAATCTGTAATTTTGTGTATAGAATTTTGTGTATAGAATTGTGTATAAATTAGCGTATAGAATCTGTAATTTTGTGTATAGATTATATACGATACTATAGGAAGTAACGTAGTGTTGGGTGGTGATGTGTTCTATAGAGCACCGTAGTATAATTTCTACGGGTGTGTGTGTGTATGTGTGTGTATATGGCTGTAGTGCAGTATGCGCGTGGAAATTGTTTACATAGCGTAGTGTGTAATATGCGTGTGTGCGTAGTAAGTTTCAGTAATATTCGTGTGTGTGAAATGTGTGTGTGAAATGTGTGTGTGAAATGTGTGCGGGTAGTGTTGCGTGAGCGTGCGCACGTGTGCGTTCGTGTGTGTGTGTATATGTATATTGTGGACGTATGAATGGTGTATAGGTGGTGTGTAACACGTGTTCATTGAGTGTAAGCGAGGTATATGTGTGTATGTGTGTATGTGTGTGTGTGTGCGCGCGCGCGCGCGTGTGTGTGTGTGTGTGTGTGCATGTGCTGCACATGTTTGTGCGTGTGTAGCGCTTGTGTGAGTGAGCAGCGCACGTGTGCGTGTGTGCGAGTGTTGCGCATGTGTGTACGGGTGTGCGTTTGTGCGTGTCGGTGCATGTGTGCGTGCCCAAGTGTGTATATGCGCGTGAGTGTGTGTGTATGTGTGTGTGTGTGTGTGTGTTTGCGCGCGTGCGCACGCGTGTGTGTGTGTGTGTGTAGCTTAATCACTGTGAGTGTAGAGTGTACGTAGAATGTGACGAGTAAATCATTGAATGAGTGAGAGAATTAGGGAATGGAAAAAATAAAATAAAATAAAAGTACATATATACAGACATACATATATATGCGTTCATACGCACATACACATCTATATACATAAATATATACACGCATATAGATGAATGAAAACTGTCATGTATGTATGTGTATGTATATATATATATATATATATATATATATATATATAT
>NC_069003.1:23993923-23995053 GCF_001194135.2 Octopus bimaculoides
ATGAAGGACTGCTGCAATAAGTTTGTGAATCTGAGGAAGGAAATATATTGAATAAAATCATAATTAACTGATCCTCTTGTATTTTCTTTCACCCAAAGCCAGGAACTTTTTAACTCTCCTTCGTGTGAGCGTTAGTGTGTGTGTGTGTGTGTGTGTGTGTATATAGGGAGAAATCACACACACAAAAAAGAAACAAAAGACGAAGACAGGTGGTATAGACAACAAACAATTGTATTAGTATACCGCTCGGGAAGTGAAAAAGTCTTTAACGTTTCGAGCCTACGCTCTTCCACAGAAAGCAACACAGAAAGAAACAAAGAGAAATTTTGCAACCTTGAAGTCTTTGGAATTAAACTTAAATGAAAAGTCCAGAGAAAAGGAGTAATGTTGCCTCAAAATTTTGACCGGTTTCGGTTTAATTCCATTTTGGGTCTCGTTCCAACTACACAAGCTAAGAATTTTCCGATTCTTCAGTATTTTCAAGAGGTGTACATTAAATAAATTATACATAGAAATCGCATTTCAGGTGCAACTTTTTAAGTGCAAAAAATAGTGGTTTTACGAGCAAATTTAGTGCAAGCAGTATAATCTTCATTAACATTTAATAAAAATGCGAAATTTCTTTCAGAATACCATTATTATTGCTATTAGATTAAACGCACAAGTATGCCAATTTAAGCTAATTAAATAGTACATTTCACTTGTTTTCAAAATAAGATTTATTTCTTAGTTATTAGACCAAGAATTGTTTTCTAAGTTTATTTTCGTACCAATTGGTAAAAATTAATCTATACAAGTAATTAATAATTTAAATTATGAATACGACTGCTTAGCACCAAATTTAGGACTGAATTATATCAGGAAAAATTATTCAAATATATTAAATTTTTATGAATTAATGAAATTCGGTATTAAAAAATTATCATTATTAAAATTTTTAAAGGAAAAAATATTTCCTATTTTCCTATTTTATTTTGGTAAAGGATGAAAAGGATGAAAAGCAAAATCGACCTCGGCGGAATTTGAACTCAGATCGTAAAACTGAATGAAATACTGCTAAACACTTAGCGCGGCATGCTAACAATTCTTTTTTAAGCCTTGTGCTTGGAGGAAAAAAGAATTGTTAGCAT
>NC_069003.1:23999942-24001769 GCF_001194135.2 Octopus bimaculoides
TATATATATATATATATATATATATATATATATATGTACACATATATAATTATATATATATATATGTACACATATAATTATATATGCTTCTACATGAGTATTATTATATATCTGCATACATACATACACACACATATATACGTATGTATGTATATTTACATACACACACATATCCATAAATATAATATATATATATATATATAATTATATGTGTGTGCATATATATATGTATGTTTCTTTATATATATAATTGTATATGCATATATATATATAATATATATATATATATATATATATATATATATATATATATATATATATATATATATATATATATATATATATATATATATACATATAATATTATGTACATAAATATGTATATATATATCTATATAACTATCTATCTCTCTCTATATATATTTATATATTTATATACATAGTTACATTCATATGTGTATGTACATCCATATATATGGATATGTGTGTGTATATGAGTATGTGTAAGCGTATAATAATCTTTTGATTGTTAGATAAATGATACAGTTTTGTAGTCGCAATATTAGAACATAGCACGCTAGTTTCATAGCTATGCAGTATTAATCTATTACAGGATTATAGAGAAATGATTGCAGCACAATCGGTCGTTTGGTAAATTCTAACGGCGACTCTACCATCAGTAAGGAAATTAATATTATAAGTTTGATGGCAAAATCTAACTTAGTTAGAATAAGTACCCACCTCTCTCTCTTTCCCATCTTTCTCTTTTTATCTTCCGCCCCTCTCTTTTACTTCCTTTATCTTTTTCATTCTTTTTCTTTTTCTGTTTCTTTCGCAAGCGGACGAGTTCTTTAGACAGTACGAACGAGTAAACATAAAGTTGGCTAAATGACTGAATTGCTTAGTGGTATTTTTGAACACACATGTACTAACAGAAAGGCACACACATACACGCTGTTATGTGGTGTGTGTGTGTGTGTGTGTGTGAATATGCATGAATATTATTAGCGACGGAAGCAGTAATGATATTGAATGGCAATCTTTGTAGCCTACTTAACGTGGGCATACTATTAGAACGTCATATTAATGCGCGGCGAGCGGACGCCTGCCACTGAGAAAGCGCGTGTAGGCTGAAATCACGCGATCTGACAGTTAATCATGTATGACGTGCACAATACACTACATCTACATGTAGTTGGGAAGCAAGCTGCTTATCACACAGCCATGATGACTGGACAGAGTTTGGAGTCGACACAAAAGGGCATCTATTTACCCAGCGGTGCCGCTGGTGGGCAGGTGGCTCAATGTCAATGAGTTGCTTGGGCTCCGCTGGGAACTCCTTTAAAAGTCTATTCGTGGCTTTTTCATTAGAGGTTCCCACGTCTTGAGGGAAGCTCTCCCTAATGTTTTTTATATGTCTCTATAGGCATTCGCACCAATAATAGTGTTTCTGGCATTTGAAAGGTGTTGGTGTCGAAGATCAGTTGGACAATTAAAAAGACATGTCAAAAGACTTCATACTGTAGCACCAGTTCCTTCTGCAAGTCAGTACCACTGCGAATTATGCAATAAAATGTGCAGATCTTTGGCAGAAGTCAAGAGTCAAAAAGGATCTCACATCGCATTACCAATGAATCATTTTAATGATTCTTTCTAGCAATGGTTTTGCTCAAGTACGAGAATGCAGCCACTATATGTGTGTGTGTGTGTTTGTGTGTGTGTGTAATATCTATAAACAAACCAGAAGGCTTTGTAAGTTACGGAAAGTAAGCGACTATGGAAGTCTATTTGTACAATATTATATATATATATATATATATATATATA
>NC_069003.1:24001941-24005392 GCF_001194135.2 Octopus bimaculoides
ATTCTTTTATTGTTTCAGTCATTTTGACTGCGGCCATGCTGGAGTACCACCTTTAGTCGAACAAATCGAACCCAGGACTTATTCTTTGTAAGCCTAGTATTTGTTCTATCGGTGTGCCTTGCCGAACTGCTAAGTTACGGATCATTGCTATTATTAGTTTGTAGTAGTAGTAGTAGTGGTAGTAGTAGTAGTAGTAGTAGTAGTAGTAGTAGTAGTAGCTGCAGCAACAGCCATTTCGTGCTGTAGGAAATAGCGCTTAGTTATAAAAGGTCTCTGGTAATGATATCAAACCGAATGTTTACGAACATTCCATTTCGAAGTAAAACAACAGCAGCGCCAACGACGTCAACAACAACAATTACAGCAGCAACATCAGCAGCAGCAGCAGCAGCAACAACACCAAGTGCACCGACACGAAAGCTTTGGCGGTAGCAGTCAACTAAGATTACATTGCCTCACTATAAACAACAGCGATGTAGCTGAAATTTGAAACCCTTGCAGACAACATCAATATTGAAGACGTTGTTATTATTATTATTATTATTATTATTATCATTATTGAGTGAGAGAGCAGGGCATGCCATCAAAGTGACACTGGGGTTAAATATTCGAAGCCCAGTATACCCATCATGACTACCTGTCTGATAAGGGTACACCGGGCACATGCATCACAACCATATGTGCGCGACATAGTGGTCTCATATCAAGATAAACAGCGCACGACCTCACAGGTAGGGCCCAGTTAGAATTTTCTTTAGGTCGAGTAGCCCATCCTGCTCAAAAGGTCCCTGAATAAGGTTTGTTTAAAGATGTTGAGCAAATCACCCATATTTCCGAAGGTGAATTATTCAAACTCCAAAGAATTCCTCTCAACACATGGCTATGATGCTATTATTATTATTATTATTGTTATTATTATTATTATTATTATTATTATTATTATTATTATTATTATTATTATTATTATTGCTGTTATTATTATTATTATTATTATTATTATTATTATTATTACTATTATTATTATTATTGCTGTTGTTGTTATTATTATTATTATTATTATTATTATTATTATTATTATTATTATTATGGCCACCATGCTGTGAAGTCACGGAAACTTGGTGCTCCGTAAGTTGGAAAAGTATTTGTAATCTTTTCGGCCTTCCAAAGCCCCGTCTCTTCATTTCTGTTGTTACCATTACATTTCGGAGATTGTCTTGATTGTGCAGATAGTTTTTTTTCTTGTGTAGAAACACCCCCTGTTTTGCAGGGGCTACGCATAAATAATTTTTTAAATTTTAACTACTTTCGGCAAAAACAAATATTTCGCAATTTTCTGCAATTTTCTAAAGATGGCTGGCAAAGAAGCCATCATATTGTTCGATAAAGGAACGCGCTCCTTGAGAAATTTCGAGAACAAGGAAAGAAATAAGAATATTAACATCGAATGGCCTAAACTTAATGACGTCAAAGGGGCGAAAAATGTTTCTTCACTCAGAGTCGTCAAAACTTTAGGTGTGTCGACAAAGAGAACAGCAACAGCAGCAGCAGCAGCAACAACAACAACCATAATAACTGCAACAACAATTGTTGTTGCAGTTGTTGGCACTCCGTTGCTTACGACGTCGAGGGTTCCAGTTGATCCGATCAACGGAACAGCCTGCTCGTGAAATTAACGTGCAAGTGGTTGAGCACTCCACAGACACGTGTACCTTTAACGTAGTTCTCGGGGATATTCAGCGTGACACAGAGTGTGACAAGGCTGACCCTTTGAATTACAGGCATAATAGAAACAGGAAGTAAGAGGGAGAGAAAGTTGTGGTGGAAGAGTACAGCAGGTTTCGCCACCATCCCCTGCCGGAGCCTCGTAGAGCTTTAGGTGTTTTCGCTCAATAAACACTCACAACGCCCGGTCTGGGAATCGAAACCGCGATCCTATGACCGCGAGTCCGCTGCCCTAACCACTGGGCCATTGCACCTCTACGCAACAATACGAAAGAAATAAAACACAAAGATTCAAATATCACCCCTGTTTCTTTTGGTTCGGCGACGAGAAATATGGAGTGCTTCCGCATAGATGAAGAAGAATTAAAATTTGCAAGAAAAATTGTTAAAAGAGATGGGAGAAGGGTAGCTTGAAACCCTCCATTGGACGTGATAGAAAATATCGCAAGATGCACGGTTACATACCGTTGCATCGGTGTCAAGTCCGGGCGGGTGGAAAATATTCGCGAGGGCGAAGTACAAAAATGCCTTGGGCACGTGTGGGAACAAAAGACCCACAACACCCGAAGAAAGAAGTTACTGAGGTGAGATTTGGGATGGAAGAAGAAGCTAGATATAATTCTGCAACCGCTTATTTCTTTATTGCCCACTAGGGGCTAAACATAGAAGAGACAAACAAGGACAGACAAAGCGATTAAGTCGATTAAATCGACCCCAGTGCCTAACTGATACTTATTTAATCGATCCCGAAAGGATGAAAGGCTAAGTCGACCTCGGCGGAATTTGAACTCAGAACGTAGCGGCAGACGAAATACCGCTAAGTATTTTGCCCGGCGTGCTAACGTTTCTGCCAGCTCGCCGACTTTAAATTCCGCAACCACTTTGTAATTCTGCAACCACTTTGAAGAATGACAACTTTTTCTTAATCCCCAGCTATCGCGATCAACGTCTTTCCAAAATTAGGGTGCTGAATGTGCCGCCAGAAATATCCATTACTTGGTTAGTGGCAGCCGTCTTGGCAGGTTTACAAGAAGACGAAGTCATAATACTGGAGGTCAAGAAACTACCTTAGCAAAACTGGTTAGGTGTAGGTATGGAACTGACCTTGCAATGCAAGTAGGCCCATATAGACGCGCTACCTGATCTAATTGATCTCCCGGATGGCACTCACCTGTCAGTGTTCGTGGAGGTTAGGAAACCAAGATGCCATAAATGTGGATCTGTAAAACAATTAGTTTCCTACCCTGAAACAAAGAAAAGTAGTCTCACCGCAGCCAACATTATAAGTACCACAAGTGCTAAATCATAAACAAGTGCACTAGATTCCTACACCTTCTCCCACGCCCACACTCACACCCACTCCCAAACCAAGACAAAGAAGGAGTCTACCTACCCCCGGTTGCCACGGAAAAGCAAGTTTCTCCTGAATGCTCTTCTTCCCAAACCAACATCAACTGCAGTGGCATGGAGAAAGAAGAGCTGAACGTGAATCAGTGACAGAAAGAGGGCAGGCGAAAGAGGAGGAGAGTACATAGCCCTACTCCAAGAAATCAACAAAAACCTATTCTGAAACCACAACTGCAACACAATTCACAACCATTCCAACAAAAACTGCAAGAACAGGTTCAACAATTTCAAAAACAGCAACATCGTCAACAACAGCATGAGATTAAAGAAACATAGAGACAACCGATCACAGAACTTCAAAATTATTCATCAGACTGTAGAC
>NC_069003.1:24007315-24012285 GCF_001194135.2 Octopus bimaculoides
TATATATATATATATATATACATATATATACATATATATATTATGTATGTATTTAAATATGTATGTATGTATATGTGTATGTATGTATGTATATATGTATTTATGCATGTATATACATATATATGCCTATATACGAGGGAGTGCTGTAAAGTTCCTGGCTTAGGGTAAAAGAAAATACAGGAGGATCAGTTAATTGCGATTTTATTCAACATATTCCTGTCTCAGATTCACACACTTATTGCAGCAGTCCTTCATTTTTCTCTAAGCCCTACAAAAGAACTCGGAAGGTTGGGGCCTCCAGCCAGGCTTTTCCCAATACACTTAAATCCAGGAACTTTTCAGCACCTCCACGTATGTATGTATGTATGTATGTATGTATGTATGTATGTATGTATGTATGTATGTATGCATGTGTGTGTGTGTGTGTGTGTGTGTGTGTGTGTGTGTGTGTGTGTGTGTGTGTGTGTGTGTGTGTGTGTGTGTATCTATAATGGCGTCTGCGTGTTTGAAATAGCTTTCTCCCGTCTCCTAGTCAAAAACTGAAGTGAAGGGCGGTGTTCTTTATTCCAAAGTAAATATCAGACTTCCCCTTCTTTTTGCGTGTTTTTATTTTCAAAGAATTTTTATAATCTTTACTTCGGGGTCACGTGATGTATTTCGGTTTCATAGTTTTTTTTTAATGTGTGTCAAGCTGTGGTATTTCATCTATCTGTGAAGCCAGCACCTCCCTCCCTCCCCCACTCCTCCAACCGCCTCTCCGCCTCTTCTGCCACGACACCAGCGTCCCTGCCAACACTGTCTCCATCATCACCATCATCACCATCATCACAATCATCATCATCATCATCATCATCGTCATCATCATCATCATCATCGTCATAATCATCATCATCGTTAGTAATTCTCTATACCATTCCTAATAATGTTTAATTATAATATATATATATCAAGTTTTTTTAAACTTTGATAGGCTTGGAGGATCCATCCGAGTAAACTCATCATCATCATCACCATCATCATCATCATCATCATCATCATCATCATCATCTTGATCGTCGTCGTTGTCGTCCTTCTCCTCTCCCATCCCAACCTCCTCCTCCTCCTCATCCTCCACATCATCATCATCATCATCATCATCAACATCATCGTCCTCATCATCAACAACAGCAGCAGCAAGAACAACATCGTGACTAATCCCCACCCGCCACCACCACCACCACCACAACCACCATCACCAGTATTACTATTGCCGTCACCAACATAATTGGCAACATAGCCACCACTGCCACTACTGCCACCACAGACCTCCCTCCCCGCACCCACACACACACCTTTCATCACCAACAACACTACCACCTAACTCCGCCATTACAACAACCACTACTACTACTACTACTACTACTACTACTACTACGAGGGACCCTCAACGTAGTTGTCTGACATGCCACAAGCCACAGCTAATTCTCCCTCAGGTTAAAACCTCCTACTGTGCTTCTATGGAAGCATAAGGTCCCCATCACTAGTGATCCCTCCAAGCACTATAATGTTGACTTGGTATTTGATTGTTCTCACCCTCGGTCCTCAGATTGCACTGTCCTCAGATTGACTCCCAAACAATCTGGAACGTTCTTATTGGAGCTTCCGGCGCGAATGCCAAGCAGTACAGTAAGTCGTTTCCAATGTTCTGGCAGAGTGAATTGCGTCACCGGTGCTGTTTTTCTCACAGATGGTGCCCAACGGACCTTACTATGTTGTGTAGTCGACAAAATAAAAATTAAAAATGCGCATGCGCGGCATTAAAAATATAAAATGGCGACAATTTACCCATTGCGCCCCGTATATACTTATTCATACGGGAAGAGCCATTCTAACGATGCGTCCTGCCCTAACTCTTCGAAACGCTTAGTTTTAGAATGGTGGCAGCTGATGAAGGAAATGTTCTCTTTGTGGCCTGTGTGCTTTCTGTACTCTGTTTATCATTTTGTCCACGTTTTTTTGCAACGTTTTGTATCCAGATATGCATCTATATATACATGTAGATGTAGGTATGTACAAACATGTACGTATATATGCATATACTCATTTATTATTTGAATTCATACATACATACATACATACATACATACATACATACATACATACATACGTGCATACGTACATGCATGCGTGCGTGCGTGCGTGCGTGCGTGCGTGCTCGTGCGCGCGTGTGTATGCGTGCGTTTGTGTGAAAAGGACGAAAGGTCCTTTCCGAGCCATATGCTCATATGTCCGGTGTTTCCTGCATTCTGTGGATTTCATATTCCTCCTCGTAGACGGACGTCGGCCCGTCTGGTACAGGGTTACTAATTTTTGTTAGCTAAATGGACTGACTCAAGCGTTTTGCTCAAGAACACAATGCATAGCTCAAGAATCGAAACCACAATCTTACGACCATAGGTGCAACGTTCTAACCTACATCACTTATCACAAGACCACGAGACTACAAGACCACAGGAAATCAATAACAATTTCCAATCAACATAACTGAAGTACAAAGAAAGAAAAATAATTGACCGAATCTATAATATCAGAAATAAGCGTTCTAAATTCCCAGTTGAAGACATTTAATATCAGTAATGTGCAGCTATAAAATCTATGTCCGAAGATGACCGCCCATTTGGCTGACTGGATTGATAAGTCTTCAAATGTATGGTAGAATGGTAGATCAGGTATAACGGGAATATTTGTTTGTGGTGTTGAAAGGAGGTGAAATGTAGAATGGTAGAATAGTGGGAGAGAAAAATTGTGGAATAGTGGAATAGTGGAATAGTTGTATTACTAAGTTATGTGGGTTAAGAAGAATGCGATGAGATGTTGTCACCATGAATATAAGTAACTAGTATAACACAGATATTAAATACATAGACACACATACGGGAGCATACACACACGCATAAACCCATTGACATAACTATAGAGTTTAAAGATAATGTGTGTGTACATGTATGTGTGCATATTTGTATGTATGTACGTAGGTACCTACATATATGCATACGTACTATATAAAAGGTCGGCAACTGATGAAGGATTGAATATACCTATGTCCATTGCATGTGTTTTCTTGGTTTTTCCATGTTCCGTTGTCGTCTTTGTCAGCAAGATTATTATCATTATTATTATTATTATTATTATTATTATTATTATTATTATTATTATTATTATCATCATCATCATCATCATCATCATCATCATCATCATCATCATCATCATCACGTGCTTCACTGCACTACCGAGCGCAGCTCTGTGTGACTTGGATATGTGCTGTGGTTTGTTGTGATGCTCTTATTTTTACTGTATTGAAAGTGTTTTAGGTAGGATGTGTGCGGTGTCTAGTAGAGCTATTTTCTGTATGTTAGTCCTGGTGTTTTTGCTATATATTTATCTGAAAATTTCTTTATCGTACCTAATGCGTTTACTATGGTAGGAATTGTTTCTGTTTTTAGATTCCACATTTGAGTTACCTCTATTTCCAGATTTTTGTATTTTGAAAGTTTCTCCGTTTCTTTTAGAGAAACATTGTCATCTGTTGGTATTGATATATCGATTAGGAATAATTTTTTATCTTGGTGATTTCCGGCAATTATATCCGGATTTTAGTTGTTTTACAGCTTTCGTTGTTTCTTCTTTTTCTTCATAGTTGTTAGGTACTATGACTTCATTTTTGTATTTGTCAGCTTCCTTAAAGACGGGAAACAGTTTCTTGTTTTGTTCGTGTTTTGTAGCTATTTGTATTAGTGGTTATTTTGTAATAGTTTTCTAGCAGTATAAGGGCTCTACCACCTCCGATACGTTGTATATATGACCTTACTATATCAGATTTTGAGTGGCGCATCCTAAATCCTGTCATTATTTTTCTTGTTTTCCTGTCTATTTTGATTAGTTCATTTAGAGTCCAGTTAAGAATATTGTAGCTGTAACTTATAACTGAGACGGCTAGAGTGTTGATACCTATTATCTTGTTTTTCGCATCTAGCTCTGTTTTCAGTATTAACCTAACTCGTCTTTAGTATTCTTTTCTTATCTTCTCTTTCATTTGTGTGTTGTATCGTATCTAATTTATTGATTCCTAAGTATATGTATGTCTGGCTTTGGTCAAATTCTCTTATTTCATTTGCTGTATCTAGTGTGATATTGCTACTCTTAACTAGTTTTTCTCTTTCAATGTTGCTTTGGCATATTTTTCTAAGCCAAATTTCATGTCTATTTCTTTGTTAAATCCATCTACTATCTGTTGTAACGTTTCCAGTTGTTTTTCATTTGTAGCGTACAGTTTTAGATCATCCATATGTGAGAGGTGGCTGATTGTTTTGACGTAACAGATATATCCACATCCAGTTCTGTTAAGCATGTCTGATAAAGGTGTCAGTGCCATCTTTCTTTCATGATGATATGTTGATCTCCTGGCACTGCTACGCCGATTATTAGGCACTCTTGTTTGTCCCTCCGGTATTCAGCAATCCCTCCCTGCTATCATGCTTTTTTGTGTGTGTTCTAGGACTATTTTCGAAGAACAAGAGGGATTTTCTGGCATGCAGGGTGATATTGCAGACTATCAGAATCATTGATTCTGATAACCTGAAGCAAGTGGCTCAGATATGTATTTCACTCATTCTGTTCGCTTTTGTGTTCTACAAGATCCGAACCCTTCTCTGCCCCTTTCCCCACCCATTGCTGATTTGCATAAGTTTTTTTTCCCTACTGGATTCTTCTTGCTCTTCTTCACATGTTCCATATTGCCTGACTTCTAAATTTTCACGTTTATATTTTTCATAAACTCACAAATATTTTTAAGAGCCTCTATGTATATTCTATACACCTCCATAAAGCCGTATATTTTCATGCAGATCAAAGCAAGAATTTATATGTGGTACACACGCGCACACACACACACACACACACACACACACACACACACACACACACACACACAC
>NC_069003.1:24012360-24013714 GCF_001194135.2 Octopus bimaculoides
ATATATATATATATATATATATATATATATATATATATATATATGTGTGTGTGTATGTATGTATGTGTGTGTGTGTGTGTGTGTATGTATGTATATATATGTAAGTATCTTTCTTTCTCTCGGGATAAATTTTTAGGCGTAGTAGCTGGGTGGTAGGAAGTTTGCTAATCACACGGTGCCGGGTTCAGTCCCACTCCGTGGCACCTTGGGCAAGTGTCTTCTTCTACAGCCTCGGGCCGACCAAAGTCTTGGGAGTAGATTTGGTATTAGTAAACAGAAAGATATATATATATACGTCTGGAATTCGACATGATAGATCGCTAACCACTACACATTCTTTTTTTTTTGTCTCCTTGTTTCTTTCTGTGTTCCTTTGTGTGGAAGAGCGTTGGCTCGAAACATTAAAGATTTTTTCACTTCTCAAGCGTTAAACTAATACATCTGTTTGTTGTCAACAGCACCTGTCTTCGTCTTTTGTTTTATTTTTGTGAATTCTCCCTATATATATATAAACATGTATATATAAACATGTATATATAAACATGTATATATAAACATGTATATAGTCACAGGCGTGCCTGTGTGGTAAGAAGCTTGCTTCCAAACACTTGGTTCTTGGTTCAGTTCCACTGCGTAGCACCTTGGGCAAGTGTCTCCTATTACAGACTCGGGCCGACTAAGCCTTGTGAGTGGAGTTGCTAGACGGAAACCGAAAGAAGCCCGTCGTATATATATATATATATATGGGAGAATATACAAAAAATAACAACAGACGAGGACAGGTGGTGTAAATAACAAAAGTATATATTAGTATGACGCTCGGGAATACGGAAAGTCTTTGACGTTTCGAGCTACGCTCTTCAACAGAAAGAATACGGAGACAAGGAGAAAAACACGGAGAAAAAAAATATATATACAAAAAATATATATACAATATATATATATATACATACAGAATGTATAATGCTTATCAGTACAATACAGCCTTCCTAATCATGTTAGTTGACATTTCTCATTTAATTTCAGTTACAATTGTTAAACACTGAATGCTCACATAGAAAAATTTCCATCTTCCGTAACCTATCGTTCGTCATAGATATTTTTTTATTCTTTAATCTCTATTAACTTTTATGGTAATACATTTTTTTTTTTAGATGTGTATCTGTTATTGTCATAACTATTTTTAAGATTTTATATTTCACCTTTAATAACTATTTTTTGATTACGCTATGTTTTTTAACGATTGATTTCTTTGCATTTATTTTTTCCTCACCCAAGAAAAAAGCTCTCCTTAGTTCGTAATATTCTTGCGTATCCAAAATAACGGTCTCCTTGAATCATTCTTCTTATTTTG
>NC_069003.1:24014003-24015031 GCF_001194135.2 Octopus bimaculoides
ATGGTTTTAATCGAAATCTTTTAATTGACAATAAACCTATTTGTTAAATACTGTTAAATAAACAAATGTAAAAATATATGTTATTTTAAGCAAATATTTATGTATAAATTTCATAAGCGTTTATAAGGGGGTCCCTAAGGTAAAGCCTGAAATATAAAGGGGTCCGCAAGTCAAAAAGTTTGAAAACCCCTGGCTTAGGCTGGGCCCGCTATAATAGGCCTTAATTTTAAGTCTTCTGGTGTTGGGATATTGCATCTTTAAGACTCAAACATGGAAAAAGCCTCACAGAAATAGAAAAGAACAATATCACACAGACACACACACACACACACACACACACATACACGTGATTATCCTTACTTCTCTTTAATAACCATTACTATTCCAGCTACAAATATGATAATGATGATGGTTGTGGTTCTGGTGGCTTTGGTGATTTTGCTGATAATGATGATGCTGTCGATAATGATGACGAGCTGCAACGTCATAACAATGCCGTTGCCACATGTGCTGACACGGTTGCTGCTGCCGTTGATACTGGTAACTAATATTTCCTGTTTATATCCACCACCCTCCCCCACTCTCGCTGCTCTCTCCACCTATTTCCCTGTCACAAGATAACAGTCAAACGTATTTATTTAAAAATTAAACATATCAAATATTCAGCTACTTTCACTTTCTAAATGAAAAGCTCAACAGTTTTTGATTTATCTCCTCGTTATAATTTTATTATTTACATATCAAGAATATTTCTAAATATTTCTTTTTTAGTGGCTGTTTGTTGCTGTTCTTGCTGTTGCTGTTTCTTCTCCTCCTCCCTTTCTTCTTCTTCTTCTTCTTCTTCTTCTTCTTCTTCTTCTTCTTCTTCTTCTTCTTCTTCTTCTTCTTCTGCTGCTGCTCCTCCTCCTCCTCCTCCTCATTCTTCTTTTTTTCTTCTTCTCCTTCTCATTCTCCTCCTCCTCCTCCTCATTCTTCTTTTTTTCTTCTCCTTCTCATTCTCCTCCTCCTCATTCTCCTCCTCCTCATTC
>NC_069003.1:24015726-24016448 GCF_001194135.2 Octopus bimaculoides
CCCCCTCCTCCTCCCCATTCTCTTCCCCTTCTCATTCCTCACGTTCTTATCACTTCCTTCTCGCTTCTATAAATATTTGACAATGTTCTATTGTTGTTTGCGATAGAGTTCTCGTTCTATAACAGTTTATGCCGATACCCAACACCGTTTGGGTTCTATAAGATACCTGACATATACCATAGCCAGCAATAGAATTTGATGTGGGTGTGGGGTTCTATAACTATTTGCATATCTATTTTAGTTTGGTTCTTTCTATGACAGACATATTCTATTGTTAGCAAATAGCATAGTCGTTCTAAAACGTTGATCCGTTCATGCGCGTCACTAATTAGCTGACGAGGCATTTAGCTATTTCTATAGTACAGCCTAAGTAACGATTCCCTGTTTTTATAGTGAGCGGTCCCACTGAATGCTCCGTCATTAGCGACATGCATGAACGGCAGGCACTCTAAGTATTCTAGCCTGGAGCGATCCCACTGTCCCTGCCAAGGGAACACGGTACCACTATTGTCTTATCCGGTATTTGTTTGTTTTTTTTTGTTTTTTTTTTTGGAAGATATTTTTCTAATAGGTAAACCTAGTCATCGTACAGGGGTCATGCCCGCAAGACCCCCCATGCTGAGAGCTTGAAGGGTTTCAGTTGAACAAATCAACCTCAAGACTCATTTTTCAAGCCTAGTACTTATCCGTCTTTCAACTAAAAAATACTTGAAAGGTGGAGC
>NC_069003.1:24017665-24019425 GCF_001194135.2 Octopus bimaculoides
GTTGTGAGTGTTTATTGAGCGAAAACACCTAAAGTTCCACAAGGCTCCAGCAGGGGATGGTGGCGAACCTTGCTGTACTCTTTCACCACAACTTACTCTCACTCTTTCTTCCTGTTTCTGTTGTGCCTGTAATTCAAAGGGTCAGCCTTGTCATACTCTGTATCACGCTGAATCTTCTCGAGAACTACGTTAAGAGTACACGTGTCTGTGGAGTGCTCAGCCACTTGCACGTTAATTTCACGAGCAAGCTGTTCCGTTGATCGGATCAACTGGAACCCTCGACGTCGTCGTAACCGACGGAGTGCCAACCAAACCATGATGCTCTTCTGTTTCTACGACAACACAATATCACAACAAAAGATAGCGTCACAACTTCACGTTCAGCCATTTCTTTTTTATAACACAGGGAGTTTTTGCTGTGGACAATGAAATGACGCTAAATTGTCACGTGAATGATTTTATGGGGTTTGGCTTATTAGCACCACCACAGACATCACCAACATGATGACGACCACCACCACCAACAACAACAAAGACAATATCACTATCACGACCACCAGCATTATCGCTACCACTTCAACCATCACCACCAATAACAACGACATATGAACAAGTCAACTGATACCATTTGTAATTCAACCAATCAGATACCTTCGATACTTCAACCAATGAAATAGTATAGAATTTTATTATTACTTTATCTTCGTAATGAATGTCGAAATCACTTGAACACTAGAGTAAATATTTTGTGACATTTATTTTGCGCTTCTATTTTTTTTTTTATATGTTCAAATCCCACCAGGGCTTGATTTTGACTTCCTGGAAGTCGACTAAATACCAGTGAAATATTGAAATCCGTTTAATCCACTTCACTCGTATATCCACCTTCATTAGATATCATCATTGTCTTTCCGTTGACATAAACATTAAAAATAAACCAGAGATAACATCTAAATGATGACACTTTAACGATCACTAACTAATCTCATTCGCCAAACAGAGAAGCCGAGAGATTTAGTGAAAAGCTTAATGATCCTTGTTCTATCGTTTGCTGGCAACTAGCGTCAACTCAGAAAGTGTAAAACCTTGACAAATGACCACCTTGTGATCGAGGTGACAGCAATAACATTTAACAATTTGAAAGATTTCCTAAAATAATTTAAAATTTCTGGACTATTAACTTCTTGTTTCCAGTAACATTGTTCGGAACTAGCTTTTAATGTGTTTCTTCCTCAACAATCGACGTAAACATTGACAGAACGTAAAATAAACTTTTACGTTTCATAGAAAAATCAATGTCACTCCAGACATGTTATTGTCGTAGGTGTTAGGGAGTGTTGTTGTTGCTGTTGTTGTTGTTGTTGTTGTTGGTGGTGGTGGTGGTTGTGGTGGTTGTGGTGGTAGGGTTAGTATTGATGTCATCGCCGCCACCATTGTTGTTGGCTACGGACATGTTGTTTTTGTTGTTATTGGCGGTAGTAATAGTAGTAGTAGTAGTAGTAGTAGTAGTAGTAGTAGTAGTAGTAGTAGTAGCAGCAGCAGCAGTAGTAGTAATATTAGTAGTAGCAGTAGTAGTTAGTATTGTTTCAGTTATTGATATTGGTGTCATCGTTGTCGCCGCCATGTTTGCTGTTGTGGTTGTTGTTGTTATTGTTGATGGTGGTAGTGGTGGTAGAAGTGGTGGGAATGGAGGTGTTGATGGTAGAGGTGTTGTTGCTGTTGTTGTTGTTGGCGGTGGTGGTGGTGGTGGTGGTGGTGGT
>NC_069003.1:24024411-24025103 GCF_001194135.2 Octopus bimaculoides
TTTACGGGTGATTTCACTTTGACTGGCACAGCCAGTTTGTGAAATAAACGTGCAAGTGGCTGAGCATCCCACAGACACGCGTACTCTTAGCGTATCAGGCTGTTTAAAAAGTAAGCAACGTTTTGAAACACGAAATTCATCACAATATATTTCAACAATGCGGAAATTTTATTCATCAAAGTAAGTACCATTACAATCAACACATTTTCGCCCACGAGTTACAAGTTTGTTTATTTATTCCGGTAACATAAACATCTGGAGTTCTGGAGCTGATGATGAACTCTTTGAATGCACTTTCAGCATCGGTTTGATTTTTGAACTCCTTCTCTTGCAGGAAACCAACAAGGTGCTTGTAAAAGTGGTAGTAAGTAGGAGAAAGGTCTGGGGAATAAGCTGGGTGGGGGAGAACTTCGTAGCCAAGTTCCCTCAACTTCTGGAGCGTCAATAGTGAAACGTGTGGTTGAGCATTGTCATGAAGAATGATTGGCCCTCTTCTATTGACCAGTCTGGGACGGAGGAGTAGCAATGTTTCATTCATTTTGGTAATTCATGGCAATATGTTTCTGCAGTAATGGGTTTTTTTCCGGGTTTCAAGAAGTTATAGTGGATGAGTCCAGCAGTACACCACCAAACAGTCATCACAATCTTGTTTTTGAAGCGCTCGGGTTGAGAGAACGTAAACCCACCAGCAC
>NC_069003.1:24025725-24026577 GCF_001194135.2 Octopus bimaculoides
ACACACACACACACACACACACACACACACACACACACACACATATATATATTTAAATAATAAGGGTAAAAAATTGAATATTAATTTGATTAATATCAATTTAAAACCAGTGGCCTAGCAAGTTGAAAAGTCTGAAGATTCAGAATAATTATATTACATACATATAAGAGGGATGACCACTACGTGGACATCCATTTTGCTAGAAGTAGACCACCTATGGTCTGACCACTAAGAAAAAATTGTTCTCAAGGAAATTCACATAAACCTATGGGTGGGTATGTCTTTGTGTCTCACAACACTGCTTGGAAACCGGTGTTGGTGTGTTTACGTCCCCGTAAACTAGTGGTTCGGCAAAACAGAATCATGGAATAAGTACCGGGCTTTAAAAGAAATAGGCACGGGGTTTATTCATTCGACTAAAGATTCTTCAAGGTGGTGCCCCAGCATGACCGCGTTCTGATGACTGAAACAAGTTCAAGGATATATCTATGACGGGCTTCTTTCAGTTTCCGTCGACGAAATCCACTCACAAGGCTTTGGTTGGTCGGCCCGCGGTCATAGAAGATGAAATTTGCGTGAGGTGGTCCGAACCCCGAACTACGTTGTTCGGAAGCAAACTTCTTAGCACACAGCCACGTAATATTCATCGGTACCATGGCAACCATAACCACCACCACTACCACCATCACCCTACCACCCTTGTTCTTCGCAACCACCACCACCACCACCACCATCAACACCGCCGCCGCTGCCGCCGGCCCCACCACCACTACCACCACCACCATTACCACAATCACCCTACCACCCTTCCTCTTCATCACCACCACCACCACCACCTTCACTATCAGTAAC
>NC_069003.1:24026774-24028070 GCF_001194135.2 Octopus bimaculoides
GAAATCCACTCACAAGGCTTTGGTTGGTCGGCCCGCGGTCATAGAAGATGAAATTTGCGTGAGGTGGTCCGAACCCCGAACTACGTTGTTCGGAAGCAAACTTCTTAGCACACAGCCACGTAATATTCATCGGTACCATGGCAACCATAACCACCACCACTACCACCATCACCCTACCACCCTTGTTCTTCGCAACCACCACCACCACCACCACCGAAACCACTACCGCCGCCGTCACCACCACCACCGCCCATCCTCACCACCGTCACTTTCACCACCGTATAATTAATTACTTATATATCAATCACCACCTCGTTCTGCATTGATTAGGAGTGATCGATATTTATTTCCAATCGTAAGCTTGATCGCGATTCCATGCGATCGCCTTCAATGTCAGACTGACCTTCTCCGGTATAAACAGCTTCGTCGCCACTGCCACCCGGGGGTACGGGGAACACGGATGACTTGCTGCCATTGTATAAATAGCAGGACAACCGCGTGAGAACGAGTGGACCTGAGGCATTCCAGAACTGACCATCACGCCGCCTGCCTATCGCAGCCGCAGCTCTGACCCAAAAACATGAGCAGTAGTATGGAAAGGCGTCTAAGCTGTTTGCGTATGTAACAGCACTGACCTAGATATGGAAACGATATAGTAACGAGGGCTCTGAGATGGGTGTGTATGTGTGTGTGTTTTGTGTTTGGTGTTTGTGTGTGTGTGTTTGTATATGCGTGTTTGTATGTTTGTGCGCGTGTTTGCGTGTGCACGTGTGTTTGAGTGTGTGTGTTTGTGTGTAAGTGTTAGTGTTTGTGTGCGTGTGTGTGTGTATGTGTATGTTTGCTTGTATGTGTGTTTGTTAGTGTGTGTGTGTGTGTGTTAGTGTTTGTTAGTGTGTGTATATGTGTATGTTTGTATGTGTGTGTGTCTGTTTGCGCGTGTATTTGTGTCTGTGTATGTATGTGTGTGTATGAACATGCGTGTGTGCTTGTGTGTGTGTGTGTGTGTGTGTGTGTGTGGAGGAGCTTGTGTGTGCATGTGTGTGCATGTCTATGTGCAGGTATGTGTTTGTGTGCGTTTGTTTATGTGTGTTTGTGTGTGTGTTCGTATTTGTGTGTGTGTTTGTGTGCTTGTGTGTGTGTGCTTGTATGTGTGTGTATGTCTGCTTGTGTGCACGTGTGCATATTTGTATGTTTGTGTGTGTGTGTGTATGTTTGTTTGTGTGTGTGTGTGTGTGTGTGTTTATTTGTTTGTGTGTGTGTGTTTCTTTGTGTGTGTGTGTTTATTTGTTTGTGTGT
>NC_069003.1:24033180-24033967 GCF_001194135.2 Octopus bimaculoides
GCTATAATCATCCAACCCTTTAACTGTTTCATTTCTATTTTAATTTTTCTATTACTGTTTTCCTATTCTTTATTTGTTTTAAATTAAATTTGTATTATTTTCTAATTGTTGCTTATTTAATTTTGTGTCCCCCCCCCCCACTCACACCCACATGTCACTCCAAGACCCACCAACTCACCTCAACACCGCCTTTGTTTTGCTCTCTATTGTAGAATATTGTAATTTGCAGCCATTTTCGACGCTGATTGCTGCTGTTCTTCGGTTATTCAAAAGTTAATCCTGCCTTTGCTTGACACATACACACAAGCAACTGAGGAATGCTGGGAAGACATTGCCGCAGAACTTTGGAAATTTATTGTGTAGCTATGGCGGGTTAAAATAGCAAGGGGGGGGGGGTGATAGATATTTAGTTAGATCAATAGATAGATGGATAGATAGGTAGGTAGGTAGGTAGGTAGGTAGGTAGGTAGAGAGAGAGAGAGAAATAGCAGGGCAGATGAAAATCTGCAATTACGCACGCACACAGTGACACTTACATGTACACGCACACGCACACACAAACACACACAAACACACACACACTAATATATGTAGACACATACATAAATAGAGAAAGAAGGTAGATAAACATGTAGATGTATAACCGGATGGATAGCTTGCAAGCTAGCTAGCAAAACAGCTTGACGGACAGACAGACAAGCATATATATATATATATATATATATATATATATAAAATGTATATATACATATATATATGTATGTATGCATGTATGTATGTATGTATG
>NC_069003.1:24034289-24037600 GCF_001194135.2 Octopus bimaculoides
TATTAAGTTACTCTGCTCTTCATTTATATCATCCTTCCAGCATCTTTATCCAAAACCCCTGAACAACATCACGTCCGGCTACTTTCTAATTACTTATCTTCTTATTTGTTGTACATTTTCTTTCCCAATTCTAATTTCTTCCCGTTATGGACAAGAAACAGACTCCTTCAAATTTTATCGACCTCGAAAGGATGAAAAGCAAGGATGACTTCGGCGGAATTTGAATTCCGAAAAACGCAAGGACGGACGGACGAAATTCCGCTAAGCATTTTGCCCAGCGTGCTAACGATTCTGTCAACTCACCGCTTTGCAAGGCATATATAATGGTATCACCTTCGTGCATTCAAGGAAAAAGCTTAAGTCAGTTTTTTTATGAACACAGTTCATGGCTTTAGCTAAGATATCAAAATGGAAATTGGCTTAAAAAATGTAGAGTTAGATTCCTGATGAGAAGATAAGTCAAACTGACTTGAATGCACAGAATACCATGTTTGGTATTGCAAAAAATGTCAATAGTTTTTTGTTTTCTTTTATAAAAGGCGTGTAATGCTGGAAAGCTGAGCTCATATCTTATAGAAAGAACCTAGGGACATTAAAAACCAAGAGAAAGATCTTTCAAGAAGACAGTGTGTCTCTTTCACTATTTCTTTTATGCATAATTCCTTTAACATTGTTACTGAGGAAAGTAACATCTGGATATGAATTTAGAAGAAAACAGCAAAAGGTCAACTATCTATTTTTTATGGATGATCTCAAGCTGTACGGTAAGGAAAAAGCTTAAGTCAGTTTTTTTATGAACACAGTTCATGGCTTTAGCTAAGATATCAAAATGGAAATTGGCTTAAAAAATGTAGAGTTAGATTCCTGATGAGAAGATAAGTCAAACTGACTTGAATGCACAGAATTACCATCAGGGGAAATTGTGAAAAGGATTGATGATACTCGATATAATAAAAAAAAGCTGGGAATATTGGAGGTGAAGGAAGTGTCGAATAAGAAATGAAGAAAGGCTTTACACAAGAGTAACTCGGAAGACTGTTGCTACGGTCAGAATTGAATGGAAGAAATATGTTTCAAGTGATCAATACATAGTCGACTCCATTATTGAGGTATGGTGTCGTTATTATCATTTGGAGGAAGGAGAAGTTAAAGAGGCTAAACTGAAAATTGTGAAAACTAGTCACAATGCACAGAGTATTTCATGACAAGAAAGACATTGCCAGGTTGAAGGTAACAGACACAAAGGTGGGCGGGAGCTAATCATTTGTGAAAATAATATATGTTCAAAAGAAAATAGTTTGGGGTGGTATATCAAGAATGCCATGAAATCCTTACTGTCTCAGATAAGAATATCTGGTGGAGTCAGGATAGATTCTTAGTGGGCAAAGAAGTATAATGAAAGACAAAGGAAGAGGAAAGAAAATGGAATGGTAAAAAAGATGTACAGGCACTTTGTAGATGCTGCTGGAGGAAGAAAGGACAGGAGTACAGATGTCGATGGCTAAAGAAGAGAGGCTTGAGGCTCTGCGATTCGCTCTAGATCTCGACAACATGAGCCAGAAACTGTTCCTCAAAGTACCATAAACAGGCAATGCTCACTTAACCAGTGCATGCGAAACGGCTTCGTCACTGTGCTCCTATTATTTCTTCCATAGATACAAGGCCAGAAATACAAGTGGAAAAGATGGTCGATTAAATCAGCCCCAGTATTTGACTGGTACTCTACTTTTATCCACACTGGAAGAAGGAAAGGTAACTTTGGTCACTCTGGGTTTTGAACTCAGTACGACCTTGGAGCTGCATTTTCATCTTGGGAAAGAGATGGAAGTCTGTAGATGTTAAATCTTGCGAATAGGGCGGAAGCGGAAGTGATACCATATTGTTTTTGGCGAGAAGCCCACGAGTGAGGAGAGCTCAGTAACAAGGTGCATTGTCATCGTAAAGAATCCAATTCTTCATTCTGCCCAGATCTGGTCACTTCCGCCGGATGTCCTCCCTCAAACACCTCAAAACCTTTCGGTAGAACTCTCGATTGATAGTCTGGTCCTGGGGAACGAATTCTCTACGCACAATATCACATTACCAGGGGGTGACGCTCGTGACAGGTCTTCCAGATCGTTCATCCGCTTTTAAAACACCCGTACCACTTGAAACATTGCGTACGACCCATTGCCTCGTCACCGTAAGCGTGCCGAAGCATGCTCCATGTCTCTGTAGCAGACTTCCCATGTTTAACGTAAAATTTCACGTTGGCTTTTTGTTTTTGTCCATGACAAAAGTCGCAGACTACAGTATAGACATAATCACAAAACCACAAATTGCACGACTTGCGAAATAAACACAATGATGTCACTCGGCACATTGCCTCACGAAGGTCACTGCGCACGCAACCGTGTGCTACCATCTGTAACTTTCTATTACAACCTCGTACATACATACATACATACATACATACATACATACACACATACATATGAGCATGTCTAGATATGCAAGTATTTGCATGAGAAGACATACATAAAACAAAGCATACACATTTGCACGCATACATACATACATATATACATACATACATACATACATACATACATACATACACAGAACATACAAATGTACCTTCATATATACATAAATACATACACAAAGCATACAGATGTACCTACATACGTACATACATACATGCACAAATACATGCACAAATACACGTACATACATATATATATATATATATATATATATATATATATATATATGCACAGATGTACACACATATCCCACACATACACATACACACACGTACACACAGATGTACGCGCACGAGCATACATACCTGCATGCACAAACACGTATACACACATACAAAACAACTGTTTTTACATGTACTAACCTGAATAAATAAATAAATAAATAAATAAATAAATAAATAAATAGAGAAATAAATAAATGGATAAATGAATAAATAAATTATAAGAACATCTTTAGAATAACGGGTCACGTGGGCGCTAATTAGAGAGTTATGAGACATGACAACCTGAGGAAAAGAGAATAGAAGTAAGCAGAAAGATGAGAGAGGGGGAGAGGTATGGAAATGAATTGACAAAGAAGGGGAAAGGCCGTCTGTCTGTCTGTCTGTATGTATGTATGTATGTGTAAACAGATCCTGAAAGACTGCTTCGAGATACATGGCGTGTTTTACACATATGCCTAGTTAAAGTATCACAAAGGCATGAAATTATTCGCAGCTCTTTCGGTGGCATATTAAATTTATATATATGTATATACACACACACACACACACACACACACACACA
>NC_069003.1:24038330-24039007 GCF_001194135.2 Octopus bimaculoides
TATATATATATATATATATATATATATATATATATATGTATATATATATATGTGTATGTGTGTGTATATGTTTGTGTGTCTGTGTTTGTCTCCCTAACATTGCTTGACAGCCGATGCTGGTGTGTTCACGTCCCCGTAACTTAGCGGTTCGGCAAAACAGACCGATAGAATAAATACTAGGCTTACAAAAGAATAAGTCCTTGGATCGATTTGTTCGACTAAGGGCGGTGCTCCAGCATGGCTGCAGTCAAATAACTGAAACTAGTGAAAGAATAAAAGAATCAAAGAATAAAAGAAGAGAATAGTGAAATTGAAAAGAACATATCCCACTCATATCGATCAAACTGTATACCTACTTTTGGCCACACCTGTATGTCTTGTGCTCTTCGGATCTTATCGAAGTCATGAATCATAACCGTGCACTGACCTTTGCAAAGGTGTCAGCGGTATTTTGACTCATGTTAATCACGTTGACATCCGTTACGTAGCACTTCAGGACGGAAATGCCTCGGTTGTGTTAAAAGTGTGAAATTGCATTTCGTTCCATCGTAATGGCACTCGACTCTCTGTTACTGCGCGGGCAATATTATTTAACATAGCGTTGCTGGGTTTTTCCCATTTCTTTCAGATATCCGGAAAGAGAGAGAGAGAGAGAGAGAGAGAGAGAGAGAGAGAGA
>NC_069003.1:24044023-24046285 GCF_001194135.2 Octopus bimaculoides
TATACGTTTATATATCCGTTTTGCAAGATTCTCATATATATATGAGTACAGTGTGTTTGGGCTAAACCTGATGATTTTTTAATGTTTCCTCTTTTCCAGGAACAGCTTGATGCATTGGTGAACAGTCAACAACGTTGGGGAGCATAAAGATTAAAGTTGTAGTTGACTGACGTGGAGGACTGGAAGCCATCTGAATGTTAGAAAAGAGTTACTTGAATCATGATGATTCGCGCTGGATATCAAAATGCCGACATCATGACTGCTTCTCTCTCTCTCTCTCTCTCACACACACACACACACACACTTACTATGGGCTTCCTTAAATTCGACTAAATTCACCTTTGGTCAGTCTGGTGCCGTGCAGTGGGACTGAACCTGAAACCAGATGATTGCAAAGCGAGCTTCTTATCCGCACAACCATGCTTGTGTCTCTCTCTCTCTCTTACACAGACACTCTTTCTCTTTCTCTCACACTCTTTCTCTGTCCCTCTCTGTCTCTCTCTGTCTCTCTCTGTCTCTCTCCCTCTCTCTCTCTCACACTCTTTCTCTCTCTGTCTCTCACTGTCTCTCTCTGTCTCTTTCTTTCTCTCTCCCTCCCCTCTCTCTCTCTGTGCCATGAAATTTCTGTATTGTCTTGCATATTTTCCCAGTCCCTTTAATGGTTTGTAATTTGCAATTTCCTAATTAGCTGTATACATTCGTGACGTGTTTTGACCTTGAGCAAGACACTTTATTTCACGTCGGTCTAGTCCACTCAGGTGACTAAAATAAGTTGTACCTGTAATTCAAAAGGGCCGGCCTTGCCACATCTTGTGTCACACTGAAGTTCTCCGAGAACTACATTATGGGTACGCGTGTCTAAGGAGTCCTCAGCCACTTGCATGTTAATTTCATGAGCAGGCTGTTCCGTTGATTGGATCAACTGGAATCCGCGTCGTCGTAACCGACGGAGTGCCACTTATATATTTATGTATATGTTTATATTTATGAATACATGGATGGTTGGATGGTTTGTTGGTTGGTGTGCGGGTTAACATAAAACATATGTAGATTTATTCCCATCAGTATTGTTAGAAAGTAGTTGGTTGTATTTCCTATGAAAAACATGAGAAACCGACTACAAGATATATTGAACGGAACCGAACTAAGTGAAACGCTGGAACGGTTATTAGAATTAATGAGAGCTAAGAAAATATCGGAAGTCTGTAACAACAGATAATAGTAAAACTAAGAGAGGGAAAGAGAGAAAGAGAGAGAATTACACTCATAGCGAGATAGAGCACAGTAAATATGCGCGCTAAGGGAAGACTCTTGAAAACATATGTCTATTAGTTGTCATTATAAATATATACAATGCATCATGGCCGTGTAGATACCCTGCTGCCGTAAAGTTTGTTACATGGTGAACGATGTCTGATACATTATATAGAGCGTATAACAGACTTCTGGACGACGGATAGGGTCTGTTTACTATATTGGCAGTCAATACAGAGTATTGTTTACACACTGCTCAGGACATTCCCATTACTTATCTGACCAGCAAGACCGGAGAAAAGGTCAACTAATTCTAAACAGACATAAAAGACAACCCATACACCGAAGCTAATCTATAGATTACAACAAACCAATAAGGGAGCCTGTACATTAGCTATGAATCTATTATCTTTTACTGTTTATCGTTTATCCTTTACTTGTTTCAGTCACTAGACTGCGGCCAAGCAGGGGCAACGCATTGAAAGGCTTAAGCGAAGAAATTAACCTTAGTACTATATTCAAAAATTGTTCAAATAATGTCTAGATTGACTTTCCCAATGAAACTGAATAACAGTTTGAATACTGTTGAACAATAGCATTTATTTAAAATCCTTTTTTTTTTTTTTTTTCATATTCTAGAGAATAAGTGTATTCATTGATCAATATCTCATGAAATAACTACATGGTAAACAACATTCCTTGTCAAAGTTCTTTTTCCATCGTCAAGCCTCTTCGTAGGTGTGGTGACGAATTCTGTTTGGTCTGCGTATAAGCACTGGCTTACAGGGACACCCATTCTATTGTTAGCAACATAAAATTGTCCCGACGCGCTAACGATTCTGATAATAGTAATAATAATAATAATAATAATAATAATAATAATAATAATAATAATAATAATAATAATAATAATAATAAGAAGAAGAAGAAGAAGAAGAAGAAGAAGAAGAAGAAGAAGAAGAAGAAGAAGAAGAAGAAGAAGAAGAAGAACGGCAACAATATATATAT
>NC_069003.1:24046372-24047673 GCF_001194135.2 Octopus bimaculoides
TATATATATATGATAGCCGACGTTGAGAAACTAAAACAGCTCCTTAGAAGACAAGATCTAGTTAACATAATTCACTGCTGACATCGGTGCTTAACAAACGATTTACGTCAAAGTGACGTAACATATATTCTTCTCAGCATATCGCCTGCTTTTCACACGATTAATTTACTCTATCGTTGTGTTTTCCGATGTCGTTATTGTCGCAAACTGTTTCCATGTAAACAAGACTGCTTTTTTCAACGGCAACCGTTACATAATTTTTCCATTGTTATGCAATTGAATTGAATGCTTTGAAAATTTTTATTGAAGTATTTTTTATTTTAAAATGAATTTCAAGAATTAAAGACTCTTCTGTTAAGATCGGTCTATGGTGATTGGATATAGAATCTATTTTGGCAACAATATTTTTTCGGCACTGGAGGCAAACAAACAAACGTGAGTTTGTGTGTGTGTGTGTGTGTGTGTGTGTGTGTGTGTGAACGAGCAGAAATATATACACAAAGAGAGAGAGAGAGAGAGAGGGGTGAGACAGAGTGAGAGTGGGAGACAGAGAGAGAGAGAGGAGGAGAGAGAGCGTGACAGATAGTCAGACAGACAGAAAGAGAAGAGGGAGGGACAGAAAGAGAGGGAGAGACAAAAAGACAATTTATTAATTGAACACGTTTGATAGAAACACTTTCTCGCTCTTCATATACATTAAGATAAATATACTCGCATACATAGAGAAAGAGAGAGAGAAAGCGAGAGAGCGAGGGGGAAAAGAAGGATAAATGGAGAAAAAGAGAGGGAAAAAGAGAGAGTGAAGAGGGAGAGAAAGAGAGAAACATTAAAACGTTTAATGTCAAATAAGTCAGCGTCGAATCATCGACGCCAAAACAGTGAGGTTAAAACGTTTCCTACCCGATTAGGATACCGAGAAATAGATCATTCACACTGCAATTACCAGCGCTGTGTTGTATCCCTGACCTGACAGCTCTCAACGGCTCAATATATATTTTAATTATAAATTAAGTCCCACAGGGCGCAGTAATTTACCGTTGAAAATATGGTCATTTGGCGAAATTTACGTTTTCTTGACGAGATCTTGAAAAACACTTCTGGTACACACGCCCTTCTCTGTACATCCTCTCTGTACATAGCGCATATATTCCCTACAGGTTTCCGCCACTTGCAATTAAAAAAAAAAATTAAACAGTTGAGATGTCGATAATGTTTGTTTTGAGACACCTTAACAGGACATAACAATAGGTGTCTTTCGACTTAAGGACGAATTAAATTAAGCTCGCGTGTGTGGAAATATA
>NC_069003.1:24047854-24048554 GCF_001194135.2 Octopus bimaculoides
TATATATATATACTATACACACATATGTATATTCTATATATATATATATACATACATACAACGGGCTTCTTTCGGTATTGTCTGCCAAATTTACTCACATGGCTTTGGTCCGCCCTATGCGACAATAGAAGACACTAGCTCAAGGTTCAACGCAGTGGGACGCAATCTTCTCACCACACAACTACAGCTATAAAGGGGAGAAAATATCAATTCTATTTAATTTTTTGTATGCTGTCTTTTTTTCTTTTTTGGTAGATAATTAACATCATTACAGGAATGACCATGACATTTAATTAAGCAGTCAAAGGCTTAATTCAACTGTATATTCATTGAATTTACCAAACTTCGCCATAACTAGTTTCTTCGGCTCTTGGCTTTTTCTGAATTATATATGATTAACTTTTGTAGGAGAGAATGAAAGCCACTGATTCGTGTACATAGTTTTTTGTGGTATATGACCATTATTCATGAGTGCATATCATATTGTGTCTAAGTGTATGTATGCATATGTATGCATATATTTATGTACATATGTGTATTCAAGCGTGTATATAACTAAGCATAGTATGAGGTAACTTGTCAGGGTATAGATACATTTGTACATATGAGTACTTGTATCGACCCATACAAACACATATACGCGCAGATATGCATATACATACATACATACATACATACATACATACATACATACACATAT
>NC_069003.1:24049479-24050156 GCF_001194135.2 Octopus bimaculoides
ATATATATATGTATGTATGTATGTATATATATAGTCACATATGTACTTATATACGCATGTATACACATACAAAGACACGTACGAGTACATACATATACTCATATACAAACAGACACATATACAAGCATACATATACACACATATTTCCACTTATGCACCTACGCACATACATAAAAACTAAACACACCAGAGCAGATAAATTTTCGCGTGCATGTAAACGTTTGTATACACACACTGTTAAAAGATATAATGGCGTACATATGCGTAGATTCACTAATAGACCAACTTAAATTTATATGCACACAAGCACGCATACGTACATACAGACACAATACATACACGCACAGAAACGAATAGAGCACGTATATATGTATATATATACACACACAGAAATACCTACGTGTATATATAATTGACAGGAAAGATAAATTTACAGAAAAAACATTGACACATAAGTGTCTTCTAGAACGACTTGTCAGTCCGATCTATGCATTATTGAATAAAATCTATAACTATAAGTTATAGATGATATTCATGATATACATACACACACACAAACAAGCACACAAACACATACACACATATGTATATATATTCTATATATATATGTACATATGCTATATATATATTATACATATATGGTATGTGTGTATATATATATATATATATATATATAT
>NC_069003.1:24051153-24056141 GCF_001194135.2 Octopus bimaculoides
TCTTTTCTTTTCCACCCTAGGCACAATTTTGGGGGAGGGAGCCAGTCAATTAGATCGATCCCAGTACACAACTGGTACTTAATTTATCGACCCCGAAAGGATGAAAGGCAAAGTCGACCTCGGTGGAATATAATTATTTCTACTCTACGCACAAGAGCTTGAAAATCTTTGTGGGGGGGGGGAAGGGGACAAGTCGATTACATCAACCCCAGTGCGTAGCTGGTACTTATTTCATCGACCCTGAAAGGATGAAAAGCAAAGTCGGTCTCGGCGGAATTTGAACTCAGAACGTAGCAATGGAAAATATTCTTTTCTACTCTAGGCAAAAGGCCCGAAATTTTGGAGAGGAAGCCAGTCGATTAAATCGACTCCAGGACGCAACTGGTATATATCAGAGAGAGACGATAAAATTGTCCCGGCAGCTGGGGTAGCAAGAACGCCTTATGCAGTTCCCACTTTATTGGCTATTGTCAATGACGTGCACGCGGCCATACGTATGCTTGGGCGAGATTTGTCGCCTCCAATATGGGAAGCTGTGAATAATATATTCACTGTCATTGCGAACAGCCGCCACGCTGAATAAATAACTCGGTGTACGCAATTCAAAGAGTATAAAATTAAAATAGCTATCTATGTATCATACTTAATTCATATACACCGCCGATGGGCAAGTCACTCGTATTTTAGTCACAGCACGCCTATAAGAGATTTTCACTTTCGGGCGTAGTGATGTCTCTCACATATCGGCCAATATGCAAGTTTTGTGAGTTTAGTAGTGCTGCTTGCTGAAGTCTTTTCTGGATTCGTTATAAACCTTTTGTTATCACTTAATCCTTGATACTAAAACATGCCACAACGAGACAAATTTTGGTTAAGTTTATGAGTCGCTTTGGAAGAACGTAATAAGATTATAGGCTTTTAAAATACTATACTGCTACAGTATGTGTATCTCGGAGATTTCTCATTATTTCGTCGTTCCATTCCTTCTCCCTTTCTTCTATGCCAAAATTTAGAAACAACACAGTTTGGCCAGCTGGAGCCATCAGCTTCAGCACTCTGGTGTTTCTGGCATCCCGTCGCCATTAAGTAATAAATACTCAGTAAATTTATCGAGAAGCAATATCAAAGACAGTGATTTGGCAGAATTGTTAGCACGTCGGACAAAATTATTGGCGGTATTTCATTCAACTTTCTGCGTTCTGAGTTCGTATCCCACCGAGGTCCCATTCCCTGACCGACTTTCCTTTCGGGGCAATATTGTAATCTTGGACACTTATAAGCCATGGAAACCGAGTAACGGCCTCTTGACTACCTAAAAGAAACGCAATGTTGTGATATTCATGCCTTTCCTATTAAGCTTATGGTGGATTGGAGGGTTTTGGCGTCATTGGATTTCTCTTGCTTCCATCCACTTCCCTTTACCATATTAATCGAAATCCGAGATCTAATGGAAACAAAGTGATCAAGCGATACCAACGAAAATATCGATCTGTTTGTCTATAAAGACGAAATATCAATACTTGTGATTATATCTACATGAGGCTTCCATAGAAGTTTCGCGATACTTTTTTTCTTTTAAACCAAGTTCAAAATTATTCCTGTTTATGGCAATCGATGGTAGATAATAGCTAACTGTAGCCATGTCAAATCTCGTGCATTCATTCTGGTTGCTCTTGGAAACTACTGCTAACTAGGATTTTTTTTAATATCTACCAGAAAATTAATGTTTCTACGATTCGTACCCCTTTACTCGTTTTCTTACTGTGCCCTGATAAAACATTCATTTAGTAACTGATTTTATGAGCCCAAAACGGATAGAGGGCAAAGTCGACTGCGATGGTATTTGAAACTAAGACGTTAACTAAGTGCAGGCGTGGCTTTGTGTAAGAAGTCTGCTTCCCAACCACATCGTTCCAGGTTCAGTTCCACTGCATGTGTATTTATGTATGTATATGTTATGAAGAAATAGCTAACATCCATGCAGTGTATATATATATGTATACACAGACGTGGCTGTGTGGTAAGAACTTAACCACATGGTTCCAGGTTCAGTCCCACCGCATGGTACCTTGGGCCAGTGTCTTTTACTGTAGCCTCGGGCCGACCAAAGCCTTGTGAGTGGATTTGGTAGACGGAAACTGAATGAAGTCCGTCTTATATTTATGTGTGTGTTGTGTGTGTGTGTATGTGTGTGTTATCTGTGTTTGTTCCCCCGCCATTGCTTGACAACAGATGCTGGTGTGTTTATGTCCCTATAACTTAGCGGTTCGGCATAAGGGACCGATAGAATAAGTACTACGCTTACAAAGAATAAGTCCTGGGGTCGATTTGTTTGACTACAATCCGTTAGGGTGGTACTCCAGCATGGCCGCAATCGAATAAATGAAACAAGTAAAAGAACAAAATAACACACACACGCACATACACATACACACAGTGTTGTTGTTGGTGGTGGTGGTTATTTCTGGAATACGTGTTATCAGTATGGCATATACATTGTCATGTAGGAATCACCAGACGGATGTGAAACGGATGCAGCTTTGTTAAGTACAAAATCGTATTCGATTCTTGACAGAAATTCTTTGTTCTTAAAGAAATCTGATGATTTCTATAAACAAGGAAGGAAGCTTGCTGTACGACTGAAACATGGGACAACCAGTTAATGTTCAGCTGTTATGAATTAAATGTTACACTAAGCCAAAAGTATTGAATGCACTCATTTTGTGCTTCGTAATATTTGCAGCCTGCCACACACTCACAAACAGATAGATAGAGAAATAAATAGACAGACAGACAGATAGGTAGATAGATACAAACATACATGCACCCCTGGATGCTCGCATAAATACATACACACATGCGTGCATCCATCCATTCTCCAGCCATCCAACCAACCAACCAACCAATGATCCCTCCTTCCCTCCATTGTTCCATACATACATACACACATACATCATACATACATACATAAATACTTACATACATGCATACATACATACACACTCTTGTACATGTAATCATATTCATAGTCGTCTTATAAGTCTCCTTAAATAAATCCCATTAATCTATCATAAATAGTAAGACTATTGTTTTTTTATAATTTTTATTTTTCGGTCCGCCATATTCTACGAACTAATCGTTAGAGTCAAGTGTGTTTTACGATATCAACACGTCTTTATCGGTTGCTCATACAAAGCAAAAAAAGAGCAAATATGAAGCCAAAAAACAACGAAGAAAAATCAATAAATAAGCAAAAAAGATTATCTAATTATCATAATATCCAAACAGCTTCAGTAGTCTTTCGCTTTAATTTGTTTTTTTGTTTGTTTGTTTTTTTTTCATTGATATTCAATTTTGTAATTCTTTTTTACCATCGTTTTATTACAGACAGATTTTTTTTGTTTGTTTTTTTATAATCCTTGCAGGCTTCAAGATGGCATCAGCGTTCGTCAATGTTATCTTCTGCATACGTAATGTCAGCCATTTCCATGACGTAATAATAATAATACTAATAATAATAATAATAATAATAATAATAATAATAATAATAATAATAATGATGATGATAATAATGATAATAATATTAATAATAATGTTTTTTTTTATTAGCCACACGGGCATAAAACGTTGCAGGTAGTGCAATAAATTCACGCATAAATAGATACAAAATAATAATAATAATAATAATAATAATAATAATAATAATAATAATAATAATAATAATAATAATAATAATATTCTTTTTGATTGCTTTTTTTTTCTTTACAAAATAACAATAAGTTATAAGTTATGTTAAAAGTATAAAACGTAATAAATTCTATTATACTAGTTTGCAAAGAAAGTCCTGTCGCATTTCTAGACGGAGAAATAAAGAATCGAATACTTCGTTGGTCTTAACTGATATATTTAATCAAGATAATATTTCCTTTCGTTATTGGTATCATGATCCCATCTATTTGGCAAATTTGTGGTCCTTCGGGCGGGGGTAAAATTTTTCAGGTTTTAGAATAAAAGATGCACTCAATATCATATTTCACCTCTTCAGAATTGATAAACTGCTTTTATTCTTTCCCTCGAAATAATGTTTCAATGATCTGAAAAGAAGATAACCAGATGGTGCAAAGTCCAGAAAATAAGAGGAATGAGAGAAAACTTTCGTATTTAGTACCATAGTCTTTTTTTTCTCTCTTTTTAGCGATTTGGACAATATGTGGTGTTGCAATATCATGGAAGAGCTACGTTCCTTTACGATTGACCAATGATGTGCACTTTTACTGCAAATTTTCGTGCAATGCTTCCGACTAACAACATTACTTCTCCGTATTAACCGTTTCGTTTTGGTTTAATACTTCATATCTCATCAGACACAGCGCAGAACTTTTCTGGAGTGTAGTCTTGGTTCATGGATGGATTTCCTCGCTTCACTGAGTCTTAGCCATTGTCGTTTTCATTCAATATGATGATAGAGAACCCACTTTCTATCATCTGTGACGATTCTACCCAGGAAACGTTCAATACTAATTCTACTTTCCAGTGAACCTATATATATATATATATACATGTATATAAACATAGACACACACACACACACACACATATATATATACATATATTATATCTAGTTTCAGTTCACAGGCTGAAGAGAAGAGAGAAGGAGGCTAGAAGTGAAGAGAAGAAAAGAAGTAGGAGTCGGAGCAAGAGAGGAGAGGTGGGTGGGAGGAAGTAGGTGTGAGAGAAAGTAGGTGTGAGAGGAAGAGAGGAGAGTGGAGGAACACATACACGCGCGCACACACGCACAACGGGCAACTGTCGGTTTCCGTCTACTAAATCCTCTCACAGAGCTTTGGTGTCATCCCGAAGCTATAGTAGAAGATACTTGCCCAAGTCCCTACGGAGTAGGACTGAACCCGAAACCATTTGATTGGGAAACGAGCCGCTTACCACATAGCCAGGTCTCTCTCTCTCTCTCTCTCTCTCTCTCTCTCTCT
>NC_069003.1:24056268-24059438 GCF_001194135.2 Octopus bimaculoides
TATATATATATATATATATATATATGAATGTGGGTGTATACAAAGCTTGCGTGTACGGAGCCGTATACTTATGTGTGGTTTTATCTGTTATATTATTTCTAAATCATTATTTGTTCCTCTTTGTTTTCCCCACAGTTGAAATTACATCAAGTCAGTAAAAAAAACTCAATTTCAATAGACATGCACCATGAAAAGATAGTTCAAAAATACTTTATGTGTGTAATAGCAAATAACGTGTACATGTATTCAAAACTATAATGGAAAACAGAGAACGAGAAAAAAAAGAGAAGGAAGAGAAAGAAGAAGTGAGAAGAAATGTTACGATTGAAGCAGATTTATTGGCAAACAACAGGACTGGATCAAAAACTTAAAAATATTAGTCTATAGGAAAAAGATGAAACAATAACTGTACAGTAGAAGGTGACCTCGATGACCAAATGTTCAATATATATATACTCGTTGTGTGCAATAGAAGTAGTATTAGATTAAAATAGTCATCTGTACAATGTGAGTACATCGTTAAAAGGCAGTTTACTGCGGTATTCGCCCAGACAGAATATCTCTTATGAAACTGCTGTGTTTAAAAATATAATATATATTAGAGGGAGGAAAAAAAATCGTCCCGGAAGTGGCTAGCAAGGATGCCAGAAGTTTTTCAACGCGGCTGGGTTTTTGTCAATGGCGTGTACGCACGGCTTAGCATATGCCTATGCGAGATTTGTCACCTCCGATGTATGAAAAACAATGAATAGAACATTGCATATAATGTATATAATCGTTATACAGCTGGGCTGCTATTCACAATACTAGCGAATAGTTTATTCAATGTTATCTCTCCTGCGGAGGCGACAAATCTCTTCTATGCATGTGACTGGCTGTAAGTACACTCCATGTATGTACGTGTGTGTGTGTGTGTGTGTGTGTGTGTGTGTGTGTGTGTGTGTGTGTGTGTGTGTGTGTGTGTGTGTGTGTGTGTGTGTGTGTGTGTGTGTGTGTGTGTGTGTGTGTGTGTCTGTCTGTCTGTCTGTTTCCTAGAATCTAATTTATGTTATAACAAGTTCAGGTTGTGGACATAACTACATAGGACAAACAAGCAATTACATTTAGACGGAGACCCACACTACATAAGGAACAGATCTGTTTCCCAAAGTACAGACAGATTCCTTTGAGTAAACATATAGAGAGATGTGCGGGTAATATCCAACCAAACTTCACAGTTTTCCTCATCTACCAGTGCAAAGAAACAATTTCTGTACAAGAACGTTTAAATAAAGAAAATTTATTTATCGAAAAATACAGAACACACCTAAACATGAACGCATATCCAACTTTGATCTCAGTATATATTTTAATTCGTGGTCATATACCTATCACCGTACAAATTTATCTCACTAACTTAGCTTTTGAGGTTTCATATATTTATTTATCCCACCCACCCACAAAAAGGAGCTCATTTTTGTCAGCTGAGAGAACTGAAACAACGTGAAATGAAGTATTTTACTCAAGAACACAACACGTCGACCTGTCTAGGAATCGAAACCACAATCTTACGATCATGAGTTCAACACCCTAACCATTAAGCCACGTGCTTCTACTCTAAAGTTGGAATGACACAGAGAAAATTCGCATGGCCCCTGCACAGGATGACACGCAAATTCGTGCAGCGTTCCCTATTTTTTCAAGGCGGTGATCCAGCATGACCGCAGTCAAATGACTGTAACAAGTAAAAGAATAGAGGAGATTGCTGATGAATAGCTCGTAATGTCAACGAATTAATGGAGTCGAGGCTAGACAGAAAATTAGTTTAATTATCTCCACTTTGCCTTTTAGCGATGATGTTTGCCATTTTAGCATAACTTGATTACTGTACTTCGATAGAACTGAGGCTGCTGTTAATATTAGCGCTGTTGTTAGAATTAGAACTGTTGTTAGTACAGGAGTAGCTATCAGTATTAGTTCTGTTGTTAGTATTGGGATCGCTATTACTATTGGGACAAGCATTATTTTATGGAGTCTATCAATCCAGGTCATGCTGCAGCATCTGGTTTCCTGTTTCTATTATCTTCTGTAATAGTCCGATTCACCAGTCGCTGTGACTTTATAGTCATACATCCCTTTCCGTCACCATTTCAACTTCGCTTGTAATATATATATAAGCTATTAATTAATCTTGCATGATAGTTTATATGGGGAAACATTTATAGAATTGATCTGCTTCTGGCTGATCTGAAAATTCTACATGAAGCGACACTCACACAAAAAAAAATTGGATTGCATAGATCTACGCATGCGGTTTGTCAAATGTTTTTTCTCAGAGGATCGGCAGAGTAAAGCGTCGCCTTTCAGTAAGTAAATTAACATCGTAGTGTTGTAATATGTATTGTGTCGTTATTAGATTTCGTACATTTGAAACAGTTCAATGCATAGAAATAAATAAATAATAAATAAATGAATAACGTCTAATGGGTAATGTAGTAATGGATAATTGAAGTAATGTAGCCCAGAACAGACCATATAAAAAATAATTCATTATATATTTACTTAATCACTCGTTGCGCAGAGTGAAACAGTTGAAGCATGCTGGGTTCATAACCAAGAGTTTCCTCGATAGAAACTATTCTCTACGAAGAAATGAATACTGTCTTTGTTATTTATATATCATAACCTTTCGCTGCAGAAACAGCGCAGGGGGACAATTCTCTTCACAGACAAACACATAGGTCAACGATATATTTTATCCAATGTCATATTTAATTCCACGCTGTTTCACGTAGCTCTAAGTTATTTATTCAATTCCAGCTTCATCAAACTTTACGCACGCCAGCAAACAAACGTACTATCTTCTGCATTTAGATATAGAATCTATTGTCCTTATGGGGATGTGGAAACGAATGCAATATTCATAGATGACGACTCACGATGACCTAAAAACGCATGCGAGATTATTTTCTCCCGTGACTTTTTCGCAGCAAAAGGTCTTCTCACGTCCGAGGATACACAAACGTGTTACATGATTCTACACATTTATATATTTTATACACATATTTTATGCATGTATACATGTAAGAATATATATATATATATATAGTGGTAAGACGATTTAGCGTCTTCTTCTAACATATTAGGAATCCACTTTGGTGGTTATTCCTCTTATATATGTATGCATATAT